>NC_034609.1:35906329-35970563 GCF_900095145.1 Mus pahari | reverse complement strand
AGACACACCAGAAGAGGGCATCAGATCCCATTACAGATGGTTGTGAGCCACCATGTGGTTGCTGGGAATTGAACTCAGGACCTCTGGAAGAGCAGACAGTGCTTAACCACTGAGCCATCTCTCCAGCCCTAATAATATTATTAATAGGTTAATATACTCTTTAAACTTGACAAGATCACCTAGGAGATAAACCTCTGTGTGAGCCTGGGAGGGAGTTTCTAGATTGAATTAATTGAGGTGGAAAGACTCAACTAATTGCTAGTGACATCATCCATAGGCTATTGTCCAAATTGAATAAAAGGAATAAAACAGAGATGGCTGAATGCTTGAGTGTATTCATATTCTCTCTCTCTCTCTCTCTCTCTCTCTCCCTCCCTCCCTCCCTCCCTCCCTTTCTGTGTGTTTCTGTTTCCCGTCCTCTCTCCCTCTTTCTCCCCTCCCCCTCCTGTCCTCTCCCTCCCCCTCTCCTTTCCCCTCCCCCTTTGTCCTCCCCCACTGTGAACACACTGTGGTCAGCTGCCTCACACTGCTCCTACCACCAATGCCTTTCCTGCCACTAGGGGCCGCACCCTCAGCCTCAGAGCCAAAACCCTTCCTTCCTGAAGTTGCTTTCATCAGGTGCTTTACACAGCAGTGAGAAAAGAAAATAAGACAACAAAAAGAGAGAGAGAGAAAGAGATCCCTTTAGGCTCTTTTACCCCTTGTCGGCTCTTTCACAGTTTAGGCTTAAAAGGTATCCTGCTAAGCCTTGTGGCCAAGCTATGTGATAACCTACATTTTAAGCACGAGGTGACCCCTAATACCTGAGAAAGGCAGAGGAACGCAAGGCAAACAAGGTACCTATGCATATGCCTGTTGCCCACACCCATCCCGCGCACACACAGAAGGGGCCACTGAGAGAACCATTCTGTCATTCAGTCTTACAGCATCTTTCATTACAGAAATGTGCATGCTCACCTTTCCCAGAATTGGCCACAGTTTGATACAGAAATGCAGAATCTACTGATTACTTCATGTGATGCATAAAGAGACCCCACTCAGTACCCCTCCTTGGCCAGTTTGATAAGACTGTGCCATAGAGACATGTAGCCCTCTGCCAATGTAATCAAAGCTACTAGTATCTACCAGCTATTGCCTTATTGCTGATCCACAGCCTTTTTCAAAATTACAATATAGCATATCAAAAGATTTAGCACAGAAGAAAAGTAAAAGGGATTTTCCTATGGGGTGGATCATGAAGGCCTGCCAGATAAGAGGTCAATGCCAGTTTAGCCATCATATACAGACAGAAGCAAGATTAAACCTCAGAAAGCAAAGTTGTGCTTACACTGACTACCCAGGAGGCTGCTAACATTTACACAGCATTGATTTTTCCACATACAGTGCTACTAAAATGTACGGTTGTTGACAATGTCTTTTGATAGAAAAATTTTGCAAATGGTGTGCATATTCCACTTTCAAGGGGTTTGCTCTAAAATGCATATTTTTCTTCTCCATTATGGAAAATAATCATAACATTGCTGTTTTTTTAAAAAAATGTTGGGCTTTATCTAGGAAAAAAAAATACAATTGCACTGTAAGAGTTTTATTTGAAAAGAGTTGAAAGCTTTGGCTCATATATTCTACTCTTTCATGAGACATCATTTGGGGGATTAAGCTAAACACAATTTGGAGGATTATGTCTGTGAATAGAAAGTGCATGATAAGGGAGTGACCCAGCACAGAGCCAATGTGCAAAGACTAGGAAAGGATTCTATTTTGTCATATTTCAATTTTGTTTCTCTGAGTACTTGAGGAAATCTGTCAAAACACTGGCTGATGTCAACCTCAAAGAATATGGACCTCAAAGATTCTACCCACCAAAGAGAAAGGGAAATGAGGGAGGCAAAGTGGGAGTCTGTAAACCCAGCACTCGGGAGGCTGAGGCAGGAGGATGATTTAGAGACATCTGGGTTTCATGGGTAAGCCCTGTGGTACATGAGGAGGGCAGAGGGACAGAGAGGCAGGGACTGACAGAGAGAGAGAGAGAGAGAGACAGAGCGAGAGAGAGAGACAGAGCGAGAGAGAGAGAGAGAGAGAGACAGACAGACAGACAGACAGACAGACAGTGTGACAGAGAGAAAAGAGGGGGAAGAGACAAGCCCAACATTGTTTACAGTGAAGACAAATGGGAAACTCTGTGAGCATGGGAGTTGGCTGATTTCTAGAGTTAAAATAATGCTAAACAGCTGTCTCAAACCCCATCCCGAAAATTCAAAGCCTCCAAGGAAATACGAAGTAGCTCTTGCAATGTGAGTGCGGTGTGTCTCTCACAGGCTCTCTTGTTTGTTAATTGCTGGTTTTCCAGCTGGTGGTGCTATCCCGGATGGTAAAGCCTAACTGGAGTAAAGGTGTCACCTGAGGTGTGCCTTTGGAGGTTATGCACAACCCCTAGACCCTCCATCATCGTCCACTCCCTGCCTGTTATGAGGTGAGGAATCTCCTCCGCCACCACCACCACACACCAGCTGCTGCCAGTTCTGCCCGAATACAAGAGGACATGTGACCATGGTTTGAAAACACGAGCCAAAATACATCTTTTTCCTTCAGGTGGTCCTTTCGGGGATGCTTCTGATACACAAAAGTAACCAACACAATAGGACAGTAGGAGAAACTAAGAGACATGGTCTCCGAGGAAGCCTACCCCATTACAGCTAAAAAAATCAGTTATAGTCAAAGACCAAAAGGAATTCATGAGCAAAGAGTGAAGAAAGATAGAAAATGCTAACTCAGCACAGGGAAAATACAAACAAACAGCTATGCCGTAGAAAAGGGGGAAACTGGAGAGACTACTCATTGGTTAAGAATGTTTACGCTCTTACAGATGACGAGAGTCCAGTTCCAAACATCCACACTGGGCAGCTTGCAGCTGCATGTAACTCCAGTTCCAAGGGGATCCTGCATCTCTGGTTACCATGGACATTTTCACCCTTGTACACATACACACACACACACACACACACACACACACACACACACNCACACACACACACACACACACACACACACACACACACACACACTTAACACTTTAACAAATAAAATAAAAAAGTTAAGGCATAAAAGGTACCACAAAGTATAACTGAAATGAATTCAGTTGAGGGGTTCGGAGTAGATTTGAACACATAGAGGTGTCACTATGAAGATGGGTCAATTAGTGCCCACAAAACCTGAGTAACAGAAAGAAAATAAAGAAGGAAACCTGAGAGATCTATGAGGCACCATCAAGCTTAACCTTGTGTGAGAGCAGGCAGAAGAAGGGAAGGGAAGGGAAGGGAAAGGGCAGTTAAAGAAATAATGACCAAAACCTGTTTTTCAGATCTAATAAATGATGTGAGAATGGATACACTCGAGAAATTCAATAAACAGGAGGCAGAATAAACACAGAACGTTCCACACCAAGACATATTACAATCAAGCTATTCAAAGTTGGGGCACAGAAAGAATATTAAAAGCAGAGACAAGAGATCTGTCACGTATGAGGGACCCTCGCTAGGCACAGATAATTTCTAAACAGAAACTATAATGGCCAACAACTCAAAGGATGGCAAATTTGAAATGGAGCAAGGGAAAGAGAAAGTCAGTCAAAATATCTATGTTTGGTGAAATTGTCCTTTTAAATGAAGGGTAAATCATGACAGTCTCAATTTAAAAAATAAATGTAGAAGACCTGTCCAACA
This sequence comes from Mus pahari, assembly GCF_900095145.1. Taxonomy (NCBI): domain Eukaryota; kingdom Metazoa; phylum Chordata; class Mammalia; order Rodentia; family Muridae; genus Mus; species Mus pahari. Next base: position 35,966,844 of record NC_034609.1, on the reverse strand, counting down.
AAAACAAATCCCATCTGTGGAGAGAAAGAGGAATAAACAGAAAAGCAAAGTTAAATGAAGGAATAAAGACCACAATAAGGCAAATACGTAATTAAGCACAGATGAATGTATCAGTGTATAGGGGGTTTATAATCCCCCCTTTTCCTTCATGATTTAAAAGAGAAAGGCAGGACAATGAGATACTCCAGCAGCTAAAGGTGCTTGCAGCCAAACCTGATCACCTGAGTTCGAACTGCAGGTACCACGTGGTGGGAGGGGAGAACCAACCCCTGAAAGTCAACCTCTGACCCCCTCATCCATGCAACAGCAAGGGCACATGGGTGTGCACTGGGGGAGGGGTGGGTGAATAAAGAAATACAATCTACATGTTTAATAAATAAAAACGCACAAAGTTTATCAATTAGGGTACACAATAAATATCTAATTTCTGGAAATGATACTGAAAGGAACGGCAGGCATGTCAGGAAGGCGGGGCATCACATTTAACACAGAAGCTGAGGAATACTAACTGAAAACAGGCCATTCGAAATGTTAAAGGTCAGTTTTAATTTGAAAATGTAACCACAAGGAAAAAATTCAAACACAAAAATAAACAAGAAAATTAAACCACAAAATCTCAATTCCAAATAATTTAGGGGCTTGGGGGACAGCTTAGTGTATAAATCACTTGCTGACCAAGAGTGTAGACCTGAGTTGCAATCCCTAGAGCCCACATGCAGCAGGACATAGTAGTGTGTATCTGTAATCCCAGAGCTCCTCCAAAGATGGGAGGTGGAGATAAGAGAGACAAGTTAGCCTGGCATATGCAGGGGCAAACAAGGAGTCCTGTCTCATACCAAGTTATCCTCTGGCCTCCACCTTCCATGTGTAGTCTATAACATTTGCTTAAACCACACACACACACACACACACACACACACACACACAATCACACACACATATACACATACACACAATCACACACACATACACACATTCACACACATATACACACAATCACATACACGTACACACATACACATACTCGCACATACACAATCACACACACACATACACACATTCACCCACATATACACACAATCACGTACACACATACATATACTCACACATACACAATCACACACACATACACACATTCACACACATATACACACAATCACACACACATACACACATACAAATACTCACACGTACACAACCACACACATACACACATTCACACACAAATATACACACTCCACATACTCACATATATATAATCACACTCACACACATACTCATACTCACACATACACAATCATACACACAATCTCACACACATACACACACACATAAACACACACTCATGCTCACACATACACAATCTCTCTCACACACACTCATACTCTCTCTCTCACACACACACACACACACATACTCACACATACACAATCACATGCACATACACAATTTCACACACATTAAACACACTCACACATATATAATCACACACACATACTCATATACATACACAGTCACACAATCTCACATACATACACACACACTCATACTCACACATACACAATCTCTCTCACACACTCATACACACACACACACACACAAATATGGGTGGGACTGATTTTTAAAATCTACAAAAATAAGTTTCCTTTTTGGAACCTAATAATGATAAATGGTGTGATTAGACAACATTGTGATTGTTCTTAAGTGCCCCAGAATTGGCATGACATAAATATAAAATTAACATTTTACCATGATTAATTTCACGTTACATGAATTTTTATCTCAATTTTTGATGGTTTTACAGTGGATTAGTTAGCTTGTCTAATAGTGTGCAACTTTTACAGATTCATCCATCCCTTTTCTTAAGCACTGTGTAAAACCACAAGGTTCAGCCACCCACATGGCCCGTGTATGGTTTATTTTAACTTGTACTAAAATTGCAGTCAATGATTATATTTATGGCTTTGCTCTAAATATCGGTTTCTTACATTTCTGTTCCACTGATGGTTTTCTGCATCACCACGCTCCTTATGTGATTGTCCTAATCAGCATTAATGCCATCTAAAACACAGCAGAAGATCCACTCTGATAAAATAAGACATGGCGTGCAAATGAAGCAGAGATGGGTCAGTCGGAGAGCAAATGCTAATACATTCGCTTGCTCTTTAACTTTGAAGCTTTGCTAATTTTTATTCCTTTCATCCTGAAAGCAACATAGAATAGCTCTAGCCATTGCAGAATCTTAGCCAGGCTTAGAAGGGCATATTCATAAACACCCATGCAAAGCAATGACTATGGGGCTGAAAGTCTTAGGCAGGCACAGAAGTCTCCACTGAGATTTCATGCTTATTTTTTTTTTCTGAGGAAAGACTCAAATTACATGACCAGTTACAGTTCTACCAAAATGACGTGGAATTAGAAATCAAATCGCCTCTTAAGGTTATGGCAACCATTTGGAAAAGAAGTAGCCTGTTATCTAGCCATCTATCTCCTGGGTGTGTACCCAAAGGAGTCTGAGGCAGCACATCACAGAGACAGCCACACACATGTGCTTTGTAGCACTATTCACAAAAGCCAACTCAGATGAAACCAGCCTTGATGCCCATCGGCAATAAAAGGGTAAAGGAAAAAGGTAAATGTCCATAGAATGGAGTAATATTTATTTGTGAAAGATGGCCTTTACGGGAAGATAGATAGAACTCGAGGACATCATATTGACCGAAACAGTACAGATTTAGAAAGATAAATACTCAATGTTTTATTCATACACCGAATCTTACTGTTAAAAGGAAGCATGAAGTAGAAATAGGCTATAGGACTATTGAGGACAGTGGTTTGCAACCTTCCTAATTCTGCAGCTCTTTAATACAGTGCCTCATGGCGTGATGATGCTCCAACCATAATATGATTTTCATTGCTATTTCTTAAGTGTAATTTGACTGTTATAAATCATAATGTAAATATCTGATATATAGATTATCTGATATGTGGCCCCCGTGAAAGGGTCATTCAACCCTCAAAGGGGTTGCAGCCCACAGGTTGAGAGCCAGCAAGAAGGGAGACAATCTGGGGAATGGGGGGGGGGGGTTGTACATAGTCAAAGTGTATTGCATGCATGCATCTATGCAAATGTGGTAATAGGAGCAGGAGGACTCAAGCTCGGTGGCAGAGCATGTGTCTGCCATACCTTAGACCCTACGTTCAATTCTCAACACTGAAGAATGAAAAGAGAGTGTCATAACGAGAGCTGTCATTTCTGTACCAATAAAAATGCTACTCTTAAAACACTATTCGTTGGGAAAAGCAGTAAAGGAGCTTTTTCACTGAGTCCCTGGCATGAATTTCAAAAGCATCATTTTGATGACTTTCTGAATGCCTACATACCTATCTATTTCTATTATTAGATATTTTCTTTATTTACATTTCAAATGTTATCCCCTTTCCTGGACTCCCCTCTGCAGCCCCCCNCCCCCTCCCCCCTTCCCCTGCTTCTATGAGGGTGCTCCCCCACCCACCCACTCCCACCTCATCACCTTAGCATTCCCCTATACTGAGGCATCCAGCTTTACTAACTACAAAATGATACAAAGCCCACACTTCTTTTGTTTACTGCATTTTTCATTCCCTTGTCCCAGCCTTAAATCTGTTTCTACCTTACACACATATTCTTGGTATTTATAAGCATGGGTCCACTCCACAATCTGTATTGATAAAGCCAAAGTATTAGAACATATTTAAAATGATTATTTATCTTAATATGGTTTCAGAATTCCAGAAAGGCTGAAAGATTATAGGTGAATTCTCAATATGGCTTTTATATACAGATTTCATTTTTATTAACATCTTCTCATGAGTATGGTATGTGTCAAGTAGTAACTCAGTATTGATAAATTATTGTTGGTATTATTATTATTATTATTAGCTAAATTGATATTTTCTTTAAATTTCTTTAGTTTTTACATAATGTCCTTTTTTCTTTTTTTTAATTCAATATTTTCTTTATTTACATTTCAAATGTTATCCCCTTTCCAGGTTCCCCCCCCCGTAGACTCCCAATTCCATCCCCCCATCCCCTGCTTCTCTGTGAGGGTGTTCCCCCCCTCACCTACCCACTCCCACCTCCCTGCCCTTGTATCCCCCTATACTAGGGCCAGGGCCTCCCCTCCCATTGATGTCCAACAAGGCCATCCTCTGCTGCATATGCAGCTGGAGCCATGGGTTCCCTCCATGTGTACTCCTTGGTTGATGGCTTAGATCCTGGAAGCTCTAGGGGTCTGGTTGGTTGATATTGTTGTTCTTCCTATGGGTTTGCAAACTGCTTCAGCTCCTTCAGCCCTTTTTCTAAGTCCTCCATTGGGGACCCCGCACTCAGTCCAATGGTTTGGCTGTGAGCATCCACTTCTATTTCAAAGTCCCACTGGAGTATTTATGGTGCACGTTGGTCACCTTGTTTCCCTGGGTTTATATGCTTAGGCCAGTTTTCAGGCTTTATTCTTTGGGGTTTTCCTTGATAGCTTTTAGGATAACCATCCAGCTAGAATGATCTCCACTAAAGATCTGCATAACAATTTTCAGAGAAGTTTTTCAGAGGATAAACCATAGTGATAAAAAAAAAAAATCTATCCTTAACATATCAAATCATATCAAATCAGGACTGCATTTCATCAATGTATGTTAGCACAAACTGGTCATCTGCATAAGTTTGAGTTTGTCAGTTTTCTCCATCATAGAATTCTTCCTATAATAACCTGCTATTAGACATAAGTTGCTTAAATATGTCTAACACTTAAGAGGGCACGATTTGTACTTCAGTCCTTTGATGTGGGATAAATTACTATTGATTTACTTCTTCTGAGCAGGAATAAATATATTGCCCCATTTATTTAATTTTAATTGTGTGTACTCATATATGTCTAGGTGTGGGTTTGTGCATGTGTGTATTGTATCCATGGAAGGCAAAAGAAAATGTTGAATACACTGGTGCCAGGGTTGCATCAGTTATGAGTCACCCACTCTAGGCCTTGGGAATTGATCTCAAACCCTCTCTAAGAGTACTATGTGTTTGTAACTGCTCATCCATCTCTGTAGCCCTCTGTTGTGCTATTTTATTGAACGATAAAAGACATGGTGTGAAGGCACAAGTCTGAACTACGCCATCCGTAGAACAAGTTCAAAAGGTAGAAGGGTATAAAGTAAGGGAAACCCAAGCAAAGCTAAGCTTTCAACTGGGACAAAAGTATAGGTCCTGATACTCAGTCCTACACACAGTTCTGAATAGCCTCGATGGATCCAATTCCATCCTAACTTCCACAGCTCCATCCATCCGCGTCCTCCAATGGTTATGGATACCCTTCCTGTGGAGAGACGCCTCTCTTCCTACAGAACCAGTACAATCGGTCATGCCAGGAGATTCCCAGGGAAGGAGGATCCCTCACCATGAGGGAAGTCATGAGAAAGCAGCTACATCTGAGTGGTCCAGCCTAGATAAGTCCCTCTTACATCTGTGGGAAGCTGGACTTGACCACTGCAACACTCACTGGAGAAAGCAATGCGGCTGAAGGGATGGAGAGACATGGAGCATCTAATATACCAATGCATATCTTTAACTGTAACTGTCTTTAATAGGAGTGCATGAGACTCCCCCTCCCCCAGTTTGTGTTCCCCTCCTCTCAGAGGAAGGATGGTCACATTGTCCACACAAGGCCGGAGCCACTACTTCCTTCAAGTGTTTCTTTAGCTTTGCAACCCACCAAGCTTTCAGAGGACATTCTCATTCCGAGGCTGAGGCTGAGGAGTCCCTTCACACATGTATGCTAATATTTTGTTTAGAATATTTTGCATTTATATTCATGAGCAAGAGTGGTTTTTAATTTTCCTTTCTTGTTTGTCCTTGACAGGGCTGGGTACCAAGGTTATGCCGGCCTCACAGAGTGAGTTAGGAGACTTTTGACTATTTTCCTCTCTCTGAGAGAGAAATGTCAGGTCTGTCTTAAATGTGTTTGGAAGAATTCCCATTTGAACACTTGTTAGCCTGGAGTTCTCTTTGTTGGAACATTTTAATTATGGATCTATTCTCTTCATGAGACAGGAGATTTATTTTTCTGTAGTTTTTTTTTTTTGAATGCAATTTCATAAAACTATGTTTTCTAAATTTCTCAATTTATTTTAGTTTTTGTTTGTATGTGAATGCACGAGGAGGCCAGAAGAGGGCACTGGATTTCCTGGAGCTGGAGTCATGGGTGGTCATGAACTACTGACTGTGGGTGCTGGGAACCAAACTCAGGTCCTCTAGAAGAGCAGGAAGTGTCCCTTGCCTATGAGCTGTCTCTCCAGCTCCTTTAAGACCTCCTTTACTTTTATACCTCCTTTCATTACTTCTGATCTAATCTGTTAGATGTTTTTGTTCTAATTTCTTCATGGGGTTACTTGGATGGGTTCTTCATATTTAGCCATCTTTCTTCTGTGACGTTTGCAGTTAAGGATGTCAGTTTTTTGTCTAGGTGGCACCTCACAAGTTTGACTTACAATGTTTGTCATCCTTGAGCAAGAGTGATTGCTAATCTCCACTGAGATTACTGTTTGAGGAGTGCAGTAATTAAATTCCACACCTATCTAGATTTTAAGTATTCTTTAATTAATGATTTCCAGCTAATTCCACTGTAGCCAGGCGCTTGTTCTCCATGATTTCAACCCTTTGAGATTTATTAAAACACTATTCTTTCTGACACCACATAAATTTAGGTAAATAGCCTAGGTGTACTTGATAAGAATGTGTGTTCTCCAGTTGTTGGAAACACTATATAAATAGAAATCACAATTGCCTATTTTGCTAAATTTATTCATTTTCTATGTCAACCCTCTGTAATTTCAATAATATTTTCCTAGCTTGTACATCAAACAACTAGACAGAGAGATATCATAACAATAAGCCCCCTACACTTTACCTTTCTACTCACAGATTTTTTTTAACGACTCCTTCATGTGTTTAATACTTCATTATTGGGTATGAAAAGTGGTTGAGACACTAGACAGCATTTCCTGTCTCTCCAGGAATGCTGCCCATAAAGAAGGGCTCACTGGGTTTTCCTCAAATAGATCAAACTGTTTGCAATTTCTGTTTGGTTCTCTAGCTTCTGGGACTACCACTAAATCCATGTTGTGAGGCCCTAACCATCAATGTGATAGCAGTTTGAGATGAAGTCTTTAGGAGATGTAGATGAGAATAGAGGGTGGGCACTCAGCATGTGGTTGGTACCCTCATAACTAGCAGAAGATGGAGAGATGGTGCTCTTCCCATGTGCTTGCATACAGGAAGCATGTTAAAAGGCAAACAGAAGGCAACCATTAGAAGCAATGCCCTCAAGAGATAACAAATCGGCTCTCTCTTTGGTCTTGCACTTCCAAACCTTAGAATTAGGAGAAATAGATGGCCTTCTGTTTGATTCACTTGATCTGTGCTATTTTGTGATAGCAGCCTAAGGGACCCTTAACTTTTCTAAATTAATTATTTCCCCAAACCAGGCACCTGCTGGAGTTGGTACCTTTGATTTTGGGGTAAATCTGTCAAGAAAGTCTGGGCTGTGGGGGTGTCTTCTCTTGACATCTATGAACTTCTAACCCACTCTGCCCCTGTTCTGCCCACAAGGTCGCCATTTTCTCCTCACGGTTACACCCTGACACATACGTCCCTTGCACCTCAGTCATTGGTTACAGCTGCACTTCTGAGAGAACACAACCTGATATCCATCCGCATAAAATGCTGCTACTCACTACTGACAAAGGCAGATGGGCTGGAGTGATGAAGAGCACTTGTTGCCTATACAGAGGACCAGAGTTTAGTTGCCAGTACCCACATTAGGTAGCTCACAACTGGTGGTAATTCTAGGTCTGAGGAATCCGACGTCTTTTTCTGATTTCTGTGGGCACCTGTGTATGTGCACCAACCCACACATAGACACACAGAAACACACAATTAAAGAGACGAAAATAAAGATTCAGACATGCACTAAAAGAATGCAACTTATATACTGGTGATTATTATCAACTTCATGAATTTATTTTTAATTGGACAAACTGGAGTCATCATATCGGTTTGAGTGGGATCATATTTATATCCTAATTTCTTCATTTTATGAAAGTTCAAGGCATCTTCTAAGCCAGGAAAATCCCGTGTCTCATAGTTTGAAGGGACTTAGAAGGGCAGTCTGCTTTAAAGAATTCTCCTTACCTTCTTAACTGTGTTTCAAAGATTTCTATTTTTAAGTGAATTATGACAAAAACATGTATTGCCCAAAAGGTACACTTGGGGCTGGAGAAATGGCTCTCTTCCTAAAGTGCTTACACGCATGCAGACTTGAGTCAGGATCCTCAGGACTTAAGTAAGACTCCAGCTGCAGTAGCACACATATGTAATCCCAAGGAGGGAAGACAGAGACTGGAGGATGTCACCCTTGCCAAATCTGCTATCTCCAGATAACAGTGGAGACATTCTCTTAGAAAAATAAACTGGAGACTGATTGAGAAAGACAACTGATATTGGCCTCTGATCTCCACACTAGGTACATGTACATGCACATGAATACACATGTGTCCACATACATAAACAAAGGCACCCACATACCCCAAGCATACAACATGCACATTGTTTTAGAATATGGAGACCCTCAAATCCAATCTCATACATTTATAGGTGGAAAGAGAGAGACGATGTCATTCCCCAAGGCCACCCAGAATTTACTACTATGGTATAGTGTTCTGGATTCCCAAGCCAGAGCTTTGTATCACCATAAATTACTTACTATTGGCGACTTGACACATCTACTCAGATGGAATTATGGGGTTGATTTAGAGCTATAGAATGTGTGCCTCTAGGCAGACAAGGACATTGGAGGAAAAGAAAAAAAGGGGTACCAGGAAGGGGAGAGGGTAGAATGTCCTTTCAGAAGGAGACCTGGAATGGTCAGCAATATATGAAGTGTGCAGGAAACCAAATGGTCACAAGATAGTCATCCCTAGTGTTCAAATGAGCTGATGCAAGAATAGAAGTGGAGATATATATATATATATATATATATATATATATATATATATACTCATATACACGAACAGGTAGCAATTTTTCCTTTGCTTTAATGAATAAAGGATATGGGCATATCGAGATATAAAAGATGTAAATCTTCACTCATTTTTACTTCACCTTCTCAAGGCCAATGTGTAAAATATAATCTATAAGCATAAGTGACACACCATAGACCATAAAATTAATCTTGAACTTCATTCTCCCAACCATTATCAAAGTGTGAATATCTTAGTAAGGCTTTTGTTTTTAATTCATAAACCAATTTCAATTTCTTTTTTTTAAATGCAAAACTATTCTAAATTAAGCTATCACATCACCAAGCTGGCTGACTCTGACCATAGATGCACAGGAAAGAATGTTCTATCTTTACTACAATCTCATAAAGAACATACAAAATATAGCGATGATTCTCTGGCACTACTTTACAATTAATCGGGAACAAGTTGGTCCCTCCTAGAAGACTTAGGTGTACACCTGTATCCCCTGAGACTACTTTGTGTACATTTGTGCATATATTTGGTCTTGTTAAGTTTGTTTAATGGGGTTAATCAATGAACTGCTTTGAAACTGGTTAGCATTGCTCCAGCCTATGTTTCTGAAATCCATTTGGGCACACTTCTGCACTGCCATCATTTTCAACAAGGCCAATGATGTCATTTCATGAATACTGTGACACTGTTAACCCTATTCCTCCTGTGGGAGATTAAAGGACAGAGGCTAAATATCTTTCCCATCCTTAAATGAGTAAGAGGTGGTTGTGATTTAAGCCCAAGGATACTGAATCAATCTCAGGGGGATCTAATCATAGTTGCTCTTCACCTAAAATTCTATGATCCTCCGGAGAAAAAGAGACACAGGGGGAACACCTGAAGTTCAGATGTCTGGGAAGCTCGTGTCCCACGGCTCTAAGGTAACTTGTGACCAAACCATTCAAGGGGTTATTTGAGTTTAAGTGCTTGTATCTCAGCATTATGAGCTGTAACTCTGAATTCCACGGGAAGGGAATGGGAGGGGAGAGAGGGGGAGAAGAAAGGAGTGAAAGGAAGACAGACATAGATGAGGGAAGGAGGACAGGAAGGAGGGAAAGAGAAAGGAGAGGAAAGAGAGGGAGAATGAGAGAAGATAGGAGGAGGAGAGGGAAGGGCTTGTACTACAGATAATTCAAACACAGGGCAGAAAATTAACCATAGCCAATAAGATGTCATGTGCCGGAGCCTAGATGAGTCTGAAGGTGTGAAATTCTTACAGCTCCATATGTCAAAGCCTTTCTTGGCATGTTAGAATCTGGAGTGATGGGGAAGAAGTTGCTACAGAGGAAAATACGACAATATCTTTTATTCTGCGTTAATCTCTACAAGCTTCCCCTAAGAGTGCAAACTCAGCCACTGAAGTTCATGAGCCTCATCTCTAGCCACAGACCTCAGGTGCACTCCAGACTCACACCATCTGTGCTGAGGCTCGCCTTCCCTTAGGCTTCAAATTATTCAACTCTACACATAATTCACTTCTAATTTATCAGCTGCCATCTGAGGCCTTGACTATTAAATATATTAATATTCTTATTTTAGAATAAAATAAATATAAAGATTCTATGCAGCATCTTCAACAACAAGAAGCACTGGCTACTTGGGTAATATTCTCAGGGGACCCATCTTTTTAAGCAAGGATGTGTATCCCTGAATACCTGGAAAATAGAACTTGGGTGTCTTTACTTAAGCACTGTAAGTTTTGTGAGGATAAGTACAATGATTTAGGGCAGAAAGAATAGCCACACAATTCTGCAAGGGGTGTTAGAATAATCCATCTCAGAGTAGACAGAGAATGGGCGTTACCTCTGTCAGTTCACCATGTAAATAATTTCTCTACATACAGATGTCTGACTTTTAACAACAAATTCTACAGCTGTGAGAAGATGTTGCTTATTTAGCCTAGAAAGACTCCATTGTGGTAAGGAAACTAACAATGAACAGGCAAAAACACCTATTATTCTTTTAGCAACAGGAACCCTTCTGATCTTACAGACTCAATCATGAAGCAATCAGGTGTACTTCAACACAGTGCATGCGTTTACATCCCTGTGCCGAAATACTTTATTTTCGCTGTATACAACCAATGGACTCACGACTTGCTGCTTTGGCTATTTCACAAGTCTGCTGGTTTGCAAAGGACCCATCTTGGGAAACCCTATGGCCAGATGAAGTAAATCACACTCATGGGTACCAATGTAAGGACTGCTGTATATTCTTTTAGAGGAGGCAAATCAGCTCAGACTCTCCAGTCAGGATCCTATTTATTGAGTCAGCAAAATCCATGGTATTTCTCACCCACAGCAGGGCACTATGTGGACTGTTTCACATTCCTGACCAGTTTTTCTGATTCCTCAGAAAAGACTTCTTTATGTCTGTCAAAGAAACTATTGGTTTCATTTCAGCAGCTTGGCTGAACACCTCTTTCAACCTGAGCTACATGCTAGAAGGAGCATTTGACTAAAATAAGTAATATATAGCCTTTAATAAATCACTCAAAATCTGACATTCCTTTATGAACACTTCATGTAATTAATAGAGAAAAAAAAGCAAATCTAAATAAAAAAAGAAAAATGTAATCAAGTAGGTTGACAACCAGCAAGAGATAATTAAAATGATCCTGTTTTGTTTCTTGGTTTCATTAACATGCAAATGAGATTCATGAAGTTTGATATTGTGTTTCAGCAAGAGCCATAGAAACAAATTAAGAATGAAAATGAGTCCCACCGATGGAGACTCCTGTTGAGTATATAAATTAATGAAAACTATGATTGCATCCAATTAATAAAATATAATTCTGTGATTTATTGGGCCTCAAAAATGAAATAAAGCTTCATAGATAAATTAAATTTTGTTTCTCTTTGGTGGACCCCATTCTGTGAGTGATTTGAAGATTTAAGGAAAAGGGCAGTAAGTGTTAAACTCCACTTTACTTTTAAAAGCACATGGTAGAGACCTTGCTTTCAAGTCAAAGTGTTGTAGAAACAGTATCCCTGCTAAGAGGGCCTTGGTGAAGGATCTAGAACAGTGTTTCTTAGACTTCCTAATACTTCCACCTGTGCTGACCCTCAACCACAAAATTATCTTTGTGCTACTTCATAACTGTAATTTTGCTACTGTTATGAACAATAATGTAAATGTCTGATATGCAACCCCCAAAGGATTCTCAAACCACAGGTTTAGAACCATGGGTCTAGAATGGTTCTGGAGGGGGGCGGGGAGCCAAGTGCCTACACAGTCAGAGATCCAGAGTGGCAAATAGGAAGACACAGTGACCAAAATCTCAGACTACAACATACTTATAGAACAAAGAAACATAGTTAGATCCAAGGGCCCCACGCCTCCCGCTGGGTACAAAGATCTTGCTGTTCTTCTCTACCAACACCTTCACTCTTAAAACCACCAAAGTACACACCTCAAATACTCTAATATGACACTTGAACCATGTCAAAAAGATCAAAACCATGCCAAAGGGTCATGCAAATGTCTCTATAGTCATTAGAACTGAGTAATATATAATGCATATCAGCATTCTTGCCATTCTTGTTCTCTCTCTTCTGTCTCTCTGTCTCTCTGTCTCTCTCTGTCTCTCTGTCTCTCTCTCTCTCTCTCTCTCTCTCTCTCTCTCTCTCTCTCTCTCTCTCNCACACACACACACACACACTGTTGTGTTCTAAGCTCCATATACTCAAACTCAAGGAACAAGAATACCAACAACATCAAGAATGCTAACAGCAAGGAGTAGATTTTGCAGTGTGGTGGAAGAGGACATAACACATGGCTTTTGGAAACGTGAATTGTTTGGAGTCTGTGTGCCTATGTGTTAAGATGGCTTCCCATTTGTCAGTGTGTCCCTCCAATGTTTGTGCTAATGTCTCTTCCCTCTCTATATTAAAGAAAGTAACCAGAGTGGTACTGTTGTTTAGTGGCACTGTTGTTTAGTGGCACTGTTGTTTAGTGGCACTGTTGATTAGTGGCACTGTTGTTTAGTGGCACTGTTGATTAGTGGCACTGTTGATTAGTGGCAGTGTTGATTAGTGGCACTGTTGTTTAGTGGCACTGTTGTTTAGTGGCACTGTCGTTTAGTGGCACTGTCGTTTAGTGGCACTGTCATTTAGCACATGGTTGCTTGCTGTGGCACTCTCTCATATTTCCTGCAAGTGAATTATCTTTGCCTTCCGTTTTCCTGGAATCATATGCAAGCCATCGAGCCCAACCTACCTAAGCAATGATAAACAACTGAAACTGGGTATTCCTCAAGGGCCAGAAAAGCTTTTTGAAGCTCTTGATCCTCAACAGCAGATAAAACCATGCCAACCACATCAAGAATTACACAAATGGAGGGATTACTATTTTTAAGTATGTAGTGTGCTTTGAAATTACTTCTTGCAGACTTCTTTAACTTGAAATAGGAAGGCAATTAAGTTCCCATCATTTCTGTATTCATAATGATTGCAAATCACTGCAAAAATTTTTACTTTATAAGATATGTAAAAATTTACCAGATTGAAGAAACTAAATTCTTTGGTTGTTAAAATTGATAATATAAAGTTTTCAGATAGGGTGTAGTTCTTTGCCTTTCCTGAGTGGAAGCCAGATGTCATAAACTTTGGGTTATCACCATTGGCCTGTTTCAACATTTACTTCTTTCACAGCATATTACTTGCAATGATTTGATTAAGAAAATAGAAAATTTACAAGATTCATCTCGAGCCAAAGGGTTGTAGGAGAGCAGACTTACCGTCTCTTCGATTCAGCCTTGCGAATCCAGGACCGTGACTGCTGGAGAGCTCAGAAGAACTGCTGAAGGATGCCTGAGGCAAGGCAGACACTAGGGGCTCATCACAGTCATCTGCCAGGAGAGAAAATGCCACATTCCAGTGAGCACAGAGCTGACAGTTCTCTTCAAATCAATAGACACAACAAATAAACACAACATCAAAATGAGGATCTAAGCCATGCACAGTGGCATATGCCTGTAATCCTACTGCTCAGCAGGAAGCTGTAGGATGATCTGGAGTTCAAGGTCATCCTCAGCTATACAGTGAGTTCAAAACCAGCCTGAGCTGTGGGAACCTCTGTCTTAAAGTAAGTAAATAAACAGACCTAAATTCTCTATATATATGCCTATCATATATGCACTATATCTCCCCAAGTCTGGCAAGCTCAATAAAAACTGGAAAATAACAAATAGATAGGAGGTTATAGAAATAGAGAAAGAAGACATGGTAGAAATTATAAAATAAAATGTTAAGATCAAAAGGTTTGTTTTAAAATTTTTGTTTTAGCATGAGCAGAAAGATGTATAAATTTAACTATGATAAAATTAAGAAAGTTTGTGGGCTTAGTGGTACACACCTGTCATCCTGGGAACTCAGGGGTCAGGGGATGCTGCATAAAGGTCTCAAGGTCAAAGCCCAAGCTGGGCTAGGAAGGGAACTCAAGGAAGCCTAGTTCAGTTACTAAGTCCCTATCTCAACTTAAAGCAGAAAGAGGACTGGGCATGTAGTTCAGTAGCAGGGTGCTTGCCTAGTGTGTGCAAAGCCCTGAGTTCAAGTACCACAAAACACAAAGAATCTACAGTTTCTAAAAGATGTTTTACAGTGGAGGGGAAAGGGTAAAACATAAAGTTCATAGACAAGAAACAAATGAGCCATGGATGTCTCTAGGAGCACATAAAAGTTTGTTGGGATCAGGTAGGCCATGTGAAAGAACTTATTTAAAGATGAAAGCAATGCATGGAAATATGCATGAAGGAAGTGTAAACCAAGATATCACCAGTGTCCTGAATATGGAAAGCAGCTTAAATGAAGAAAAATAAAACACCTCCCACTTGGTTAGGAAGCACACTAGAAAAGTGGTTTGAGTCTTGGCCAGAAGTCATAAGAATTGATTAAATTTAAGAAACATCAGAATTACAAGTAGGTAGCACTTTATAAGCAATGAATGGACAAACTGGACAGGGTCCAAATAGGCCAAAGGATCAGGAGCATGTAAGTCTCCAGAAGTCCCACCATACTACTTATGAGAAAACAATGTGAGCGACTGTTTGGTAAAAAAACAACCAGCCATGAACTCGTCAATTTGAACTTCAGCATATCCCACACTCCACTAGTTCTATTAGGAAGCAAGCGTTTCTGGGACTGGGTTACTCATGAGGAACAGCAGTCTCCAAAGAAAATCTTTTAAGTATTACAAGAATGATATACAGATGCTAATAGCTTTCGTTTCCCATCAAAAGGACAAACACCCAATTTGGGTGCAGACTCAGCATCTCTACATGGAGAGTCACATGCATCCCTTATAACAGCAAAGGACCATTCGCAACCCAAAGAGCTGACAAGTGGCAGCATAGTTCACAGTAAAATAATGCACAGCAATGAGAAGGAACTACAGCAATACAAGAAGGATAGCTCATAGAAATAAAACTTTTAGGGAAAATTTTGAGTTAGAACAGCATAGTCTAACTGAACTTGGGGATTTTAAAACACAAAGCTTAATAGTATGTTGTTTCAAAGCATAGGTGATTTTTTTTCATTCCATTAAGAAAATGAATGAAGCTGTAAAACTTAAGAACTATTTATACCTTTGGGGTAGACTCAAGATGAGGAGAAAAGCCCTAGGGTGGAACTGCCAAGGGTTTAAGTCTGGACATTGATGACACATTCAAAAGATTCCATTTTGTCATAAAACTTTATAAATACGCAAACCTAGGCAATGTGTGGGTTTGAGGTGCTACTAAAATAGATAAAAGTTTCTGTTTATGTATTTTGAACGTGTGTCACATAGACTGCTCTCCCTGTGTGCATAATAATGGGAGGGGATTCACACATGCGGGTGTATGCAAGCGTATGGAGGCCAGAGCACAACCTCAGGTGTCATTCTGTCTCCAGGCTCACCCTGGCCTGGGACTTGATGAGGTCAGGCTCCCTGGCTGATAAAGCCCCAGTGTTCAACCTGCCTCTATGCCCCCAGTGCTGGGGTTACAAGTGCTTATCCACACACCCAGCTTTTGTATGTGGGTTCTGGGCAGAAGGTGAATCAAACTCAGAACCTCCAGCTTCCTTGGCAAGAATGTTACAGACTTATCTATCTCTCCAGCCCCCCCCCCATATATTGCTCTTAATATATAAAAACAAAGTACAAGGAATAGCATGAATACGGTTTGCTCTGACAGTCATACATGCTTAATTTACTCTGTAGAGGCTTCCGAGTGCATTACTCTTTTGAATTCTGAAGTTATTCTCACCTTTGCTTTAATCAGAAAAAAAAAAAAGTTCATATTTAGTAGTTTTACACATCCTGGGGATTTAAAAGCACACAGTGTTATTGTCCTCTTTGGCAGTAATCTAATTTAAATTAATTCAAAACTTATCTGGAGTCACCTGAAAACTTAAGAAAGTTCTTTCTTTCTGCCTGAACGTAGCTTGCTCTTGGGTGACCTTCACAAGAATTTGTCCAGTATGGCCACGTGTTTCTTGTGTTCCTTTGAGGCTTGTTTGTTTGTTCTTTGGGGATTTACTTGGTGTTAGCAATCAAAACCATGGCTTCACGAATGCGAGGCAAGCACTCTACTAAGCTACACTCCCACCCCACACTTGGTTTCTGAAGATTATCTCATTTTCATGTAAAGCTCATTTTTTCTTCTTCTTCTTTTGTACCTTAAATTCTCTAGCTGACTCTTAAGGAAGACGGGTTCTTGCATGTCTATTGATTAGCTTAAGTGCTAACACCAGCCAATCTAGTTGTTCAGTGAAGTACTAAGGGGTGTAGACATTAAAAGACTTACAACCCATAGAACATTGGGGAGGGGGCTGTACCCGATTAGACAAGCAACAACCAGAATGCTTTAGTACACAGTGGGAGCTAAGGTATGTGTGTATTTGTGTACACAGAAGTGCATTATGTACATGTGAGAACAGTGCATATGCACATCGTGTGCATGCATGTGTGTGTGTGTGTGTGTGTGTGTGTGTGTGTGTGTGTGTGTGTGCTCACTGTTACTGATGTGCTTTGGGGGTCATTATTAGTATGCAGGTGTGTGATGCAAAGACAGTTTAACTGATTCTCAAATCAATTATGCAGATCAGAATCGATCCTGTGAATGTAGAATGGGCCACTGCTGCAGTCACTCTGGAAGAAGGTATATATTTATTGCCCATTCGTTTTTGTCAACTGTAAATTGAGAATCCATACGGTTCCATTTTTAGTTTTAAAAGAATAGGGTTGAAGTAGGAGGATGGGGGCATCTTTCCTGTTCACTGAGAGAGGGACAGGTAAACACAGGAGGTGGGTCATGGAAGGTATGGATGGGAAAGCTTGGGTTAAGTTCCAGTTGACCTTTGCTTGACATGACACTATTCTCTACCACAAGCCTCCACATCCTTCTCTTAAGCTGCTGTGTGCTTTCCTAGAAATAGAGTTGTTTAGTTATCCTTTTCCAAGTTAAGAAAACAAAAAAAATGACACTGCATGCTTTCCTGCGAACTTAGGTCATTTCATACACCTTAACTGGCCTTTATTCTTTATTGAGATACCAATATTAATAACTTATCAATGAAATCATTGAGGCACAAAAGCTCGCCACAAGGTCTTATCTTTCTGTAGTAGAATGTCGATATTTACAAATCGAGTTGGGGCAAGAAATCAAGTTTCTAAGGACTGTATCGTGTTAGTATGGTCATAATGGCCATTTCTTCAGGTTTCGTTGTTTGAATGTTGTGGAGGATCATGGCAGCAGGAGCAAAACATCTCAGGAAGCCCTTCTCTTAAGCTCTGGGTTTCCCACGCTATTTACTTATTACCTATTGGATTGTAGCAGTTTGACAGAAAAAGACAGACCCTGGGCAGCAGTGATGAGTTCAAGGTAAATAAACAGGACGTTTCCCTGTGGCTATTAATGTAGTTTTAGATTATGTATAGGGGCCTCCTGTGAGTTTAATTCTAGATAATAGGTTTTCTCAGGTTGCACTAGCAACACAAGCGTTCCGGACTATTGATACCAGGGCACCATGTTTCAGCTCAAAGATTCTCAACCAGTGTGGAAGGACTGCAGCTCTAGGCATTCTTGACAAAACCAGATGACATGTTAATCCCTGGCAGTTGGAGGCGGGTTATTCCTGGCAGCCAGTAGATCAGGAGCAGAGATGCAACTCTGCACAGTGCAGTGCATAGGGCATCACTCTGCAGCATTTTCTCCGACATCCCAATGATGCTGAAGATGGAAAACGGTATTCCAGATTCAAATCCTATCCTTCCTCTCAGCTGGTACCCTCCAGCTTCCTCTCATATCTCAGCGTGGAGAGAACTCTCATTTGCAGCATTCCTGCACTCGAATAAAGAGCAGTCAGAATTTATTAAGTATATATGCATTAACGTCTATAAGGGGTCACGTTAGTTTATTAAGTACTACATCACATCATCATAGCACCCTGGTCCCTTCACTGGCAGTAACACTGTTGGCAAAAAAAAAAAAAAAGAAAGAAAGAAAGAAAGAAATGAAATCAGGCTGGAGAGATGGTTCAGTGGTTAAGAGCAGTGTCTGCTCTTCCAGAGGTCCTGAGTTCAATTCCCAGCAACCACATGGTGGCTCACAACCATCTGTTATGGGATCCAATGCCCTCTTCTGGTATGAAGACAGTGTACTTACATACATAAAATAAATAAATCTTTAGAAAAGAAAAGAAGATGTCAAAACACATGGTGAGATGGTTGATGTGTTGACTAAGGGAATATAATAATTAAGTTGCCAAACATTATAGGGATGCTCACAGAATTCAAAGTGGTAGCAGAGCACATATATTATCAGATAGAGATATTAGTACAAGAAACCCTCATTAGTCTGCTTTTGCAAAATTATAACACATTACTGGGCATTTTTAAAAAAACCAAAGTATTTCTGCTTTTACCTTGACATCAGTTGGAAGTCGTAACAATGTGGGCTTTAGTCTTTTTGCTTAAAAAATAAAAGTGTTCACTTTGATGACATTTAGACATGTAATGAATTCTGTTAGAACGCCGGCATCAGGGAAGAAAGTTTTCTAACTTAGGATGAGAAATGTTCACATATACAGGGTGCAGTGTGCGCATGTGTTTGTGGGGAAGGGAGAGAGAGAGAGAGAGAGAGAGAGAGAGAGAGAGAGAGAGAGAGAGAGAGAGAGAGAGAGAGAGAGAGAGAGAGAGAGAGAGAGAAAGAGAGACTGACTGCAGCTTTTAGATCAATAGCTCAGAAAAGTCAGCAGTTGTTCTTTCCATGGGAGAAAAACTTACCTTTGTCATTAAAAAGACAATGATGAATTAGTTCCCTGCAAGCTGTGTGTGTGAGAACATCCAATGGCCTTCTGCAAACGAAGGTGTAAGCTGTATTGAAAGTATTTTAATACAGCTCGATAGAAAGTAATTTCCTTTTATTTTGCAAAAGGCTTTAATGCATAATTCTCATAAGTAAGTAAAAGCTGTTCAGTTTTTAATAAAAGTAATTCAATTTTCTTAAGCTGTTTGCAATATTACCTGCACCATGATAATAAGTGTATATTATAGGTGCTTACGTTGTTAGCGTTTTTTACATCTTTTACCTCATTTGGTCCTGACAAATACCCTATGCTGTCCTATTAGATACAGGAGCCATTTTGTCCCGAAAAATACCCTACCTTAAACTATTAACTACTGGGATAATTGAGGGAAAATAAGGCACTGTTATTAAATAAATCACCCAAGGATGCATTAGGAGTGAGTGAATCCAGTCTTTACGGTGTCATATTTCCTGTTCTGGGCCAACATGCTGTTGAAAAGAGAATTGGTCATCTAAAACACACATTACAGAAAGTCAGGGCTGATTTGCAAGAACATGCAGCTTATCTGCTGCCGAGTAACCACCTTCTCTGGTATTCTGAAAACCTGCCAAAAATCATTTGTATCCTTGCTAATGAATCATACAGCCCATGAGGATACGCATTGGAGACTGGCGTGGGAGAGAGGTGGGGGAGCGGGAAGCTGTGCATCTGAAAGGTTCTCCTATACCAGAGGTTGAGATGACTCATTTTAGAGCGAGCTTTGAAAACACTGGATTGTCACTCCTTTGAGGAAATGGATTTCACAGACCCGGACCAAACATCCCACTGACAGTTTTAGGAATGGTCTCTGCCTCAAAAAATCCATATCCTTGAAAAAAAATGTTTATTCTAATCTATATTATTGAAGGTTCATCTACTTGAAATTGGAAACCATGAACTAATTTAAAAGATATAGCATACAATTAGGTTGATGTGTGCTATCAAAAAGTACTCTGAGAGAGGCAAGATTTCATCCACAACAATAATATTATTTTGCCACCATAAACCCTAGGTTTTTAGTTTCATGATCTCAGACAGAGTCTAGTCCCCTGACCTGGCCTGACACATGGCCTCTCTGTACCTGGTGTGTCTCTGATGTCTACCCAATGAGAGGGAGACTGGATGTGGGGGTGGGGGGAGGAGAGGATGACCAGCCCACATGGGAAAGGATGCTTCAAAAACCAGCTTCATGGGTGAACATTAACTCCTAGAAGGAGTGACAACAAATAACCAGGACTCAGAAGATCACAGAAAGGACCCTTAATCTTTGTCTCGGATTCCAGTATAACAGCTGCTCAAGACCAAGTCAAATATGTTCCTAACCAATTACTAGGATGCCCTGCCTCTACTTAGCCTAACTTCCCCCAGGCCCACACCACTAATCAGGATCCACTGGAACCTCTCTGACTTCCAACACTGTACAGCTTCGCTCTCTTCTGCCCACCTTTGAGTCTCTCAGCCAAGTCCAGATGACAGTAGCCAAATCTTCTGCGGCAGCAAGCTGTGTATTAACAGCCTCTGCTCGTCCTCATTTGGGCGTTCTCTGTTTACTTCCACTCCAGTGAGCTCTTCTCAGCCTTCTCATCTCACCTTCCCAGCTATAGTCATACTGTGTGTTCATGAGGCACACTAAAGAAAAGCCACCTAAAGTCTGCTTTAAGGATGCATGCAAGACCTGTGTGTGTTTAGTATGCTTGAAAAATGATTGATTTCTGATTGTGTGTATGTATGTATGTATATACATATATATGTGTAGATCTGTCTATATGTATATGTATGTATATCTGTATATATATGAATATATACTATGAACATGTGCATATAGGCATATCTACTATGAATCAGCTCCACATAGTCTTATCTGGAATAGTCACCTTCAGGGGTTCATCTGAGCCTCAGGGTAAAACCATATGAGAGAGATTTCAAACCTCCACTGCCTATGCCCACTAGCCAGGACCATGCTAGCTTGATAGCAACTAAAATAGCTGTGCAAATTAATTCCTATCCATTGGGGTGTTTTGTTTCTTTCACAGACATCTTTATGTTTCAGGCTGATGTTTCATGAGTCTGTTTTAGGACTGAAGAAACAGCTGCGACATCTCACACCACCCTTCACCCTCTGAAGCCATGTGGACTGAGTGTACAGACACAACTATTTCGCAGTGACAACGTGATCATGGGGGTGGTGGCGTGAAAGTTTCAAAGAAAAGTGAAACTGCTTTTGGGCTGGAGTAAAAGAAAAATGGCTGAAGGGAGAGACGATACCATAGTTAAGAGCAGATACTGCTCTTGCAGAGGAACCTGGTTCAGTTCGCAGCACCTCTGCTGAGCAGCTCACAACCACCTGTAGTTCCAGCCCCAGGGAATCCAGTAACTCTGACCTTGGAGGGTACCTGTGCTCATTAGAGAATGTGCACACAAACAGAGAGACAGAGAGAGACAGAGAGACAGAGAGATAGAGACAGAGACACAGAGGCAGAGAGAGACAGAGAGACAGAGACAGACAGACAGGGATACACCTGTGCTCATTTGCACATGTACGCATGCGCGCGCGCACACACACACACACACACACACACAGAAGGGGGATACACACAATTAAACGTTAAAATAAATCTTTAAAAATAAATAAAATAAAAGATATCATGTTTAAAAAAGGAAAAAGGTTGGAGGGAAAACAAAGATGCGAATGGGACTAAATAAGATCTAACTTTTTCTTCTGCAGGTAGTGGAATGGACGGTACACTGGCTTACCTCATCCTCAAACTGTTACCTAAAATAACATCGCTGCAAACGTAAACTCTAGCGAGGGTAGTCAACTGAAAATTCCTGAGCTTCTCTGAGTATTAATCTGACTTTGATGAGAAAATTAACATTCGCTTGAGGATGGTGGTATTAGATATATTAAATAGGATAAACATGAGCTTCTAACTGTCAGTCAGTGGCTTAAATTTAAAAAAGAAATACCATATTGCTGCAATTTAAAACAAGTAAATATTTATCAGTATGTTTGTACAAGCCAAGCTAAAGAGAGACATTGCTTCCCAAGCATGTCATGCAGGCAGCAATCTATAAGTCCTGACGCACTTTCTCCCACAGAGGGATGGGCAAGCAGAATTCACTGCTGCTAAGGCTTGTGGTGCTAATGTGGTAAGCTTTCATGTGGGGGCAAACACTGGCTTGTGAGCTCCAAGTTACAGCCATAGTTTAAAGAGCTTTCCCAATTAATCTTCACAAATTAATGGATTAATGGGAAGGCAGTTAACTTTTAATGACAGCACAGCCAGAGGCTGATTGATTTTGGAGTTTTAATAGCAACTATTTAAACTCTAGATATTAGGACAAAGAGACCCACAAATCCACCCAAGAAAAGCAACCAAAGGTGAACGAGTCAAAGAAGTCATTGTTTTAAAGTCAAGCGAACGTCGGCCTTCTAGGAGTCTATGGGCTTCACGGAATTTCATGGGCAGAGAAGTTGACCACATTTAACATTGCCTCCTAAGTAGAAGCAGAAATAACAGAATGTGCATGGATGTAAGGTAGATACTCACTCTGGGGATTAGGGATGACGTGAGCAGGCAAGATTCTGAAGACTGTAAACAGAGGAGATTCCACAAGAGCCCACCCTGTATGAAGAGCTGCAAGTGAGCAATGGCTACAGATAAAGGGTGAAGCATCTTCCTCCAGGGATCACACGCATACACACACACACACACACACACACACACACACACACAAACACACACACATGGTTGTGCAATCCCAAGCGGTCAGCCCTGGACACAAGCACCTGTGCACAAAACTAAGTAGACTTGGTTGTATGTACGTATTATCTGTAACAATAAAAATAATTTGGATGGAGAGGAAGAGAGGCAAGAATGATACAGAAGAAGCACACAGATGAAGTTCTCAAATATAAACATAGAAATTTAAGATGATAAATTTAAGATGATAAAAAAAAGATACCCAGTAGAATGAGTGGATTGAAGTTCAATACCTTAAAAAATATATTTAGATATATTTTAAATAGGAAACCTAGTTAAATGCATTTATACTTAGAATGTATAATGTAGTTAATTAAATGTATTTTATATTTAGAGATAGCTAATGTACACGAGATGCTGCAATGCATCACAATTTCCCTCATAAAGGTTTTATCAATTCATTCTTTTATTTATTCATTCATCCTTCTCCCTATTACATACATGTTCCTTTGTTTGGTGGGTAGATAAGATAAACTGGAACTCTATACATTGTTGGCCGAAGGAGTGAATGATTGCTGACACAGGGGACATCTCTGTTCATTGTCACTCCTTTTGATGTCTGAGAATTGTCAGCCTTCTTCTCTACAGGTTTTAGAAACATAAATTAATTATCCCATCGCATTTAGTTGTGGTCAGTTTTATTTGTTTTCAATGCTGTTCTCTCCTGATGTGCTTATCCATAGTTTTGTTTATGCTTATTGTATTATTATTATTATTATTATTAAATGGAGTACACTTACTTTTCCCATTAGGGTATTGAGTGCATATACCTTTCATAATCAAATACTTAGTGCAAAATGTTTTTTCTGTGTCTCTGTGTTTGTGTCTATGTGTGCTTCTGCACATGCATGCATGTGTGCATGGATAACCAGTGAGCCCCAGAGATCTGCCTGTCCAACACTGGAATTAAAAGTGTAACCCACTGCACCTTGCTTTTTTCTCTTTTTTAATGGACTCTGAGTATGACTCAGGTCCTCATGCTTGCATAATAAGTACTTTACTTACTCACCCACTTCCCGACCCCCCCTGTTGATCTCTTGGTTAAGTGATATATTTAACAGAAATGACACAAGAGACACTGGGAATTGAGAAATGTGGGCTTTGGATCTAGAGAAGCCTTACATGTGTGTTCAGGCACTTCCCAGGGTCTGATCCACACTCCTCCACCTT
Source organism: Mus pahari (assembly GCF_900095145.1). Lineage (NCBI taxonomy): Eukaryota > Metazoa > Chordata > Mammalia > Rodentia > Muridae > Mus > Mus pahari. The sequence continues at coordinate 35,942,474 of NC_034609.1, read as the reverse complement.
GACATACTTCCCTCTATAATGCACATTAAAGCATACTTCACAGAAGGGCTTGATGGTGTCACTTGATTAAATACCTACGATGTTGAAAGGACAGAGCAGGGTTCTGGAAATAATGTATCTCTTTTCTTCTACTACCAGTTCTAGTGAGTAAAGAAAAATGTGTCTTTTTGAGGAGTTATTAATATGCTTGTCTTGAATGCACCACCTTGGAAATTAGTGTGATAAATGGATTTAGCACATTTGTTGAAACAAAATATTCCTAGCAGGCAGCACAAGTTACTGGAGGTAGGAGGAAAATATTGACTTCTTCCTTCCGACATCTCACATCCAAATCCTTTGACTTAAGGACTACACTAAGACCTCTCACTTTCTCCTGTGGTGTTTTCTTCCTGCAATCATCCCAACTAGATAGTCTTTAACTTCAGAGTGGGGACCTGTTTGCCTGAGAGGTCTTAGGGTCTTGATTTTTTTTTTTTTTTTTTTTTTTTTTTTTTTTTTTTTTTTTTTTTTGCTTCCTCAATTAGAGACGAGGAGGCTGGGAAAAAGAAGTTGATAAAACTTCCAGGCCCCACTATCCATATGTGCTAGAAAAACGCCATTGAGAAAAGATGGCTCCTTAGAAAGAAAGTGATGAACTGTTTCTCATGGCACCATCCTCCACGTAGAACAATGGCCATCTTCATAAGACCAGCTGGGTCTATGCACCCAAGAACGTCACAGAGGGGCTTCCTGACTGTTGGCATTCCCTCATAGAAGGAGGCACCTGGGAAGGTCACTGCCCCCTCCCTCTCAGCTAGGTATCTAACCTCTCCTCCCAGTCAAATGGAACAAGTCTGCCCTCATTGTATGAGGTCTTTGGGATCTCAACTCTCAAAGAGGGAGTAGGCTATATAGTAGGACATTGGAGGAGAGGGCTCCATTTATATGACTATAGAGAAGGCAACATACATGCAGGCTGGAGATTTCCCTGTGAGGTTGCTCTGGGATCAACCCAACAGACTCTTAGTTATGCTCTGAAAGAAAGCCCAGTAAATTCATTGGATCCTCAAGGGAAACTTTGGTGTAATTGAGCTTTATCATCATCATCATCATCATCATCATCATCATCATCATTGGGACCTTAGGAAGGGAAATTGGAGAAATGTTGTCTAGTATCTTCCAGGAAGAAATTCTCAAAGCAAGTGCTTCAAAGTCAAGTCTATAAGCCCATGAGAAAGTCATCATCGGCCTTGATTAACATACACCGTTCATTCCCTACTGCTAAGACCTAAGAAGCATTCAATAGCCAGGTCTACCCTAGTTTATAGTCTTAATTAAATGTTCAACTAAGCCTTAGATACAAAAGCCTTAAATACATTATTTTAAAATGAATGATGGGGGAGGGGGGCGGGAAGAGTAACTACTCAGCTTGGGAGAACACAATGTAAGAAACACAAAGAAAGTTCAAGGGGATGGGGGGGGGACCCATAAAAATGAAAGCTAGCCAATTCGAAGATATAGAATTTACAAGATAATTAGATTCAGTTCATTTGGGGGGAACATAAACATTTTAAAAGAAAAAAATTTAGTTCAAGGAGGAAACAGAAGTTCAAGATACAAACCAACTAGGAATTCATTAGCCTTCTTCCTTACCTTCTTTTCTACTAAGTTTGTGTAAATTATCTTGAATAGCTCTCTACAGACTATGGCGAGTTTTTCCAGAGCCCAGGGACAGAAGCCAAGTAAGCGAAAAGCAAGTGACTGTAATACTCGCAGAATGGTGCCTATATATTATCCTGCAGCCCTGCATTCATCTGCTCAAGTAGGCTAAAATCAATATGTATGGAGGGCATTGTTGCTGTTTGGAATGGGAAGAATGCAATAGTCATATGAGGTCTGGGGAGGAGCCAAGACCACTACCACAGGTGAGTAGTCATGGATGTTTGGCAGGGGCCATTTGGATTAGCCTCTAAATGTACAGCAGGTGGAAGCAACTGAGTTAAGAAATTTATACAGGCATACTTTGCCAGGGGTGGCGGGGGGTAGTGGTGGAGAGATATAGTAGTGCCCAGCAACTGTGCCAAGAAGGCAAATTGTAGAGCAACAAACTGTGTGTGTATCTTTTATCCCTTTATAGGAATCAAGGGTCTCTGGTGGGAACTGGTAGCATGGTCATTTCCTGGAGCAAAGGCAGGTAGAACAAACGGGGAAGAGGGAGGAGCTAGTAGCACAGTGATCCTGAATCAAAGGTTGTAGCAATTAATACTATGGCGCTACAGGTGGGCGCTCTAGAAGAGCATAGTAGGCTTCCTTTTCCAGCAGCTAAAGGCCACCTGCAATGCTAGGCTTGAGCCTTACACTTGACCTTGCCACCATGCCTTCCCTAATTCTACCATGTCCTTTCATTGCCAAGGATCGTCATGCTGACGGGAGGCTAATACAGACAACGCCGGAAAACACCTCCCCATCCCAAGTCCCTGGTCTTTTCGCATCTGCAAAGCCCCTTCAACCATGTGTAGTAACATAATCCAAGATCCAAGGGAAGCCATGTGGAAATGTGCTGGTAAGGCCAGCACTGGGGTGGCTGAGCTAAGAGTTGCCGGGGTTTGAGGATAGCCTGGACCATAGGGCAAAAGTGCGGAGCATCTCGTGTGTGTGATCAGTACCATCCACGTTTATAATTGGGACTTTCAACATCTGAGTATATGAATTCAGGAAGTTCCAGGGTTGAAGCTACTTGAAAGGTTTTAAGATTTTGTTGGTATGCTCTGTGTGTGTGTGTGTGTGTGAGAGAGAGAGAGAGAGAGAGAGAGAGAGAGAGCGAGCGCATGCATGTATGCACATGTGAGTGCAAATTCCCCAAGAGGCCAGGAGAGGGTATCAGATTCCTTGGAACTGGAGTTATAGGTGGCTGATGTAAGTACCAGGAACCAAACCCACGTCCTCTGAAGAACAGGACATGCTTTCAGACACTGAACCAGCTCTCTAACCAGGAAACAAATAGATTTTAGCTGTGCATTTCTTACAAGTTTTGGTAGGATCAATCCTCTGAGACGGAGAGAGGGTTGCGGTCAAACTTCCTAACCATCCTCCCTCCCTCTAAACAAAGAGGATTTTATAGACACATTAGCCTAAAAATAAAGTAGAAGTACCCTTACAATGTATGGTTCACCTATGAGGGTATAGGTTTTAATGTTCCAAAAGGCCATATGTTTTCTTCCTACCTCTTAAGTTTTAGAATTGTTTTGCTTACTATAGGGGGAAAAAAAAAATGGAAGTGAAAACTACAGATGCTGCAGAAATCCAGACATTTTGATTGGTAGGAAAGAGGAAAGAATGTAACTGTGGTGGTTTGAATAGGTTTGGCACTCCATAGATTCACGTATTTCAATGCTTGGCCATTGAGAGTGGCAGTATGAGGAGGTGTGGCCTTATTGGAGTAGATGTGGCCTTGTTGGAGGAAGTGTCACCGTGTGGTGTGGGCTTTGAGGTCTGCTAGTGCTCTAACTCTGCCCAGGATAGAACAGTCTCCTCCTGGCTGCCTTTGGATCAAGATGCAGAACCCTTGGCTACTCTGGCACCACGCCTGCCTGGATGCTGCCATGCTTCCCGCCTTGAGGATAATGGACTGAGCCTCTGAACCTGTAAGCCAGCCCCAATTCAATGTTGTCCTTATAGGAGTTGCCTTGGTCATGGTATCTGTTCACACCAGTGAAACTCTAACTAAGACGTCGAGCATCTATAGATAGCTCAGTGATACACTTAGACTGCTTTCATACATGCTGTGCTGACTACGCTGTATGTAAAATAACAGTAACAGTGTCCCACTATGTATGTGCTATTTACATTAACCGATATTTTCTACCTGAAATTGCCATGTGGTTTAAACTTTGATTCCTGGAGAGAAAATTGGGTAAGCCTCAATTCACTTTTTTTTTTTTTTTTTAATTCTAGTCATATTAGATGGTGTTTTGACATCAACGAAGAAGAACCCCATTTCATTACCAAGTCACTTTGAGAGTTGGTATTTGTGCCACCAACCACCTCACACTTATAAATGGAGGCTGAAATGATTCAAAATGATGAAAAATTTGGCTGAAGACAAATGGATTTTAGTAAGGGAGTCCACAAAGCTATTTTAATAAACAGCTATTTCTCACGGAGGGAAGGAAAAAAAAAATACCACCAAGCCAACTAGAAACAATACGCTTCCCTGAACAATCACATATGAGATTAGGCGGAAGCTGTTTCCATTTCATTGGTTAAGATTATTGTGTTTGACTTCATAATCAAGCAAGGGGCGAGTTTGGCTGGCCTCAGAGGTTCCTTACCACTGTGTTGCCAGCTTAACTAAAAGCTGGCTGAGCAGGTGCGAATTAGCTCCATGACAGACCCGACTGGGCTTCATAAGCACCACCCTTCCAATAAAGCCCAGCCCGTGACCAGGGAACTGCTGGTCACAGTTCTCAACACCTGATCCACATAAAGCGGTTCTGTGGCCTGGGGTCTTTTCTTTTAGGAGAACTGCCAGTTCTGTAAACCTGACTGCAGGCAAAACTTCTGAGATGATACCCAAGGCTCTCACCTCACATGGTAAATATCTTACATGTTCTGCTCCAGTTGAGTGGAGGCAGAACTTGTAAATGCTATCCGATGACGCCAGTGTGATTACATTAGATTACCCGACAAGAGGGATTTCGAAGATAGAATTAATTGATAAAATTCCTGAGCTGAGAGTATAGCCCAGCCAATGAAGTGCTTGCCTAGCCTGCATGGAGCGCTGAGTTCCACCCCCAGTATCTCATAACGTGGATACATGCTTGCATCTTCAACACATAAAAAGCAGAGGCAAGAGAATCAGGAGTTCAAGGTCATTCTTGACTACATAGCAAGTATATAAATGCAAGACCAGCCTGGACCACATGAGACTGTCTCTCCCCACCCCACCTTCCCCCCAACCCCCCACTCCCCAAAAATCCTAATTTTATTTGGCTTTCAAGTTCTGAAAGGTGAGAACATCCTGTCCTTTAAAAAGCCTAAAGGACAGAGACACGAAGAAAACAGAGATGAGACACATAAGGGAAATTTCTCCGACTGGGTTCAGGATGCAAACTTTCATGTCATTGGCTAGACCCCACTGGGTTCAAGATGCAAACTGTCATGTCATTGGCTAGTCCCACTGGGTTCAAGCCGCAAACTGTCATGACATTGGCTAGTCCCACTTGGTAAGCTGCAGTACTTGCTCTGGTTAGGACCTAAAGTTCCAGTTAGCTGCAGACAAGAAATACGAGCACACTACCAGGAATCGAATTCTGCTAAAACATGGTCTGGGGAATATCTGTAATGACGGTAGGTCCTTTGTCTCTTTTTCAACTGTTGTGACCTTCTCAACATTCTGAGGACACCCCTTCACAATTAAACAAGATTTGGCAACTCATTTGTTCCCAGATCTTCCATATTTGAGTTCAGATTCACATTGCAAATACTATGTTAATTGTTAATGCCCTCTTAGATATATACGTTAAGGCATGAATTTTAAGATCACGAATTACGTAAAACTAGGAAATATGTCTCAACATGCTTTTTTTTTTTTTTTTTGCATATTCTAACATGATCTGCTTTTGGCTTCAAACACACCTACAAAAAAATCCTTTTATATTTGTCATTTAAAAATCAAAGCACTAAGTTTAAAATTGTTGGGTTAAGATCATTCTTGAAGTTCTCAATAGGATGGTATTAAAAGCGATCTTCAGGCATCTGCCGTTTGTGTCTTCAAGACATCTTATTTAAAAACAGATTAAGTGTCTTAGCCAGGCATGGTGGTACAAGTGTGTCATCTGAGCACTCAGGAGGCTGAAGTAAGGAAATCTCAAGTTCAAACCCAGACTGTGCAAAATAAAATAAACTGAAATAAAATAATTCCAGCTGAAAAGACAAAATCCAAGTGCCTCACTCAGACCTCTCCCTTTCTGTTTTCAGGTGTTTCATCCTGAGTCTTCATTAGAATTAGAAATTGGCGTTGTAGAGCTAGCTTTAAATTAAGTTCTCATTTAAGCCTTCGAAAGCATGTTCAAATGATACAGCCTTCACTTTCCTTTTCTGTCTCTCCATTCCCATTTGTTTTCTTTTCGTTCCCATGAAGTGTTATTGAGCTGACCAAGTGTTCGTTTACTCATTCATCCCATAGGTACTCCATTATCAAAGTCACACACACCCCATACACACACTGACCCATGATTCAAGTACTTCTCTGGCATGTGTCAAAGTGTTTGATATACTGCAAATTGACTTCATGCCTAGAAAGGAAGACATTTATAGAATAACTTGACCTGTGCCAATGTACCTGTGAAACATTATCTGGGGTTCTATAGAGAAAAAAACTGCTAAGAAGAGATAGTGAATCTAGACTATTAAGCTAACCGGACTGAGAGAGAACAAGGTTAGAGAGGCATATACCTGGGTGTGAGTGAGAGGGGACAAGGAGTTTGATCTACCCCATGACTTGAATCTTGAATAGGCTACTTGGAGGGTAGAGAAACTGTGGGAAGTGGGCCCCGGTTGGAGGAAGTAGCCAATGAGGAACATGTCTTTGAAGAACATGTCTTGACCCCAGTGGCTTCCTGTCACTTTCTAGACACCCTTGTCACCATGAGGTGGATAGCTCCACCCCACTATGCACTTCACTACGATGCTCTTGCCTTACCCGGGGTCCAAAGCAATGGATCTAGCCAACCACAAACAGACGTCTCTAAAATCATGAGCTCCAACAAGTCTTTCTTCCACTGGACACTTCCGCTAATCCCTACAGGCATTAAAACCCTGGCTAACATAGCATGATAGTCATGGGTCTTCACATATGTCCCAAGCAGTTAAATCCTTACACAAACCCCTTGAAAAGCATCTGCCCATTTCCCCTGTTCTGCACTGAAGGTCAGAGAATTTAAATTTCTTGCTGAAGTCGTTGAGCATGTCTTTATTTTCTATAAAGCTTCATTTTGGTGCTGAATAAGCTTTCACCCCACATTCCCCCTTTATTATCTGACCAGTATTCTACTTCTTTAATGTGTGGGTGTATGCATATGTGTAAGTGTGAGTGGGTGCACGCAGGTGCAAGAGTGTGTGAATTTGTGTGCACGAAATGACCAGAGGTACCATCTCAGGAATTATTCTAGGAATGGCAGTCCCTTATGGGTCTGAAGCTTACCAATTAGGCTTGACTGGGTTGGCTAGTGAGCCCCCAGGATCCTCTTGTTCCTGCCTTCCCAGTGCTGGGACTACAAGGGTATGCCACAATACCTGGAATTTTCCTGGGTTCTTGGGGCAGATTTCAGTTCCTCCTGTTTGCAAGGAAAGCATTTGCCAACTGAACTATTCCCCCAGCTCCTGTTGTCTGAAGTTGGAATGAGTCATTGGAACAAATACTTGAAGGCATTATTTTCAGTGGAGTATGATGGAAGAGTGAACAAGACATGCTACATAATTGGCAGTAGAGCAAGATTTTTTTTTTAACACGTATCAGTCAGATGCCAGACAACTCTATTAGAAAGATGACCTAACTTCTGAACACTGGGCATTGTTACCAATGAAATTGGGAAAGCCAGTGGTTTTAGGGAGCACGTTACAAACTATACCAAGAAACTGGTAGATACGGTCTCAACTTAGTATCCCTGGCTGGCTCTTAGTATTAAGTGCTCCCACCAATTAGTGACTCCGCTTTGAGATGAGAAAGGGAACATCTCTAAAAATGTCCTCATTGTGAGGAGTGTGACCCAGAGATGGTTCAGAGTCCAGCTTTCCAGTGTCCCAAAAGACAACTGAGCCTCTAGAAGGGACACTTCCTGTGACTATGGTACATATTCATGTACACACAGGCACACACTATTTACACGTTCATCGTGGCTTCTAGGATATAGCCATACCTCTCACTGGCTTTCTGTCTGCATCTCAGATTCTAATGAATTTCTCTACTGTGTGGTCCCTGGAACAGAGGTTCTGGCTGCTTCTCCACCCATCGCCACTCACAAGCACAGGAGTAGGGTAATCTAAACAATCTAATTGCCATCCATAAAACCTGGAGCGTTAATTATAAACTCATCTTCAGTTCTACTTGCTCCCACCCCATCAGCCCTCGGTATAGATGTTCCAGGACTATTACATTCTGATTATTGCATTTCGGGTCAGCCTGGCTACTCCAGTTTGATTAAACTAAGAGTTCTGTCTGCATTTGCTTTGCTGAGCCTCTGCTGAGACCCGCAGCATGGAATGGCCTCCAGACAAAGACCTGTTGGCTGACCTCCTTGGGCTTAAGTGTTCTCCTTGTTTTTATAGCACCCCGCGTAACACTCTTGCTCAGTAATTAAAATAATACATTGAAATGCTGTGCCTGTGTGTCTCATCCCTGCTGAAGAGCTCAGCCCCACACTGTGGTTTAAAAGGCCATGGCAGAAAGAAAAGAGTGAATGATGTAGGGACCTCTGAAAGAGGGTTTGTTCTGATTTGTGTAGTGATTTGTTGCTATGCAAACACACCACACAAACGAAGGCTGCAGAGGTGGGAGAGTGTCTCTAACTAGAGCTGATCTCAGAAAGATGACTCATTTGACAAGCAGGGAGGAGGGGATGAGAAGCTAGACATTCCTGAATTCATACCTGGTTTATCAGTTCTCACTGCATGAATATTCTTAAAATATTGTGAATATTGAATGAATATTTTTAAGGCTCTTAAAAGGCATTTTTTTTTTCCTGTAGCACAGATGCGGGTCATAATCCAACAAAGAAAGGAGTCTGGGAAATGGCTCAGTGGGTAAAAGCACTCTTTGTACAAGCATGAGGAAACGGGTTCGAATCCTCAGTACCTTCCATCGTTGTGGGAACAGAGACAAGGAGATAACTGGGCTTGCTGTCTACTAGCCCAGCTCCAGGCTTAGTGAGAGACCCTGCCTCAAAGGAATAATGCAGAGAATGGAGCAGGACATTCCACGTCTTCCTCTAGCCTCTGCACCCACAGTCATGAACCTGTAGACACAGATGTGCATACACCACACAAAAACAACACCACACACACACACACACACACACACACACACACACACGGAAAGAGCCTTGAAATTCTTGAATAAGGCAATGTGAGAACACCATCACAGTCTTAGAGTTTTACTGCTGTGAACAGACATCATGACCAAGGCAAGTCTTATAAGGACAACATTGAATTGGGGCTGGCTTACAGGTTCAGAGGTTCTGTCCATTATCATTAAGGCAGGAGCATGGCAGCATCTAGGCAGACATGATATAGGCAGAACTGAGAGTTCTACATCTTCCTCTGAAGGCTGCTAGTGAAAGACTGGCTTCCAGGCAGCTAGGATGAAGTCTTAAAGCCTACGCCCACAGTGACACACCTACTCAAACAACCCAAACCTACTCCAACAAGGCCACACCTCCAAATAGTGCCATTCTCTGGGCCAAGCATATACAAACCACCACAACCACACTGAAGATTTATATACAAACATTAAGAAGTGAAATATGCTGATGATGGGATGGACTCCCGAATGGGGTACTCTCTGGATAGTCCATCCTTTCATCTTAGCTCTAAATTTTGTCTCTGTACCTATAACCTTTCATGAGAGTTATGTTCCTTATTCTAAGGAGGAATGAAGTATCCACAAATGGTCATCCTTCTTGATTTTCTTCTGTTTTCCATAATGTGTCTTGGATATTCCAAGTTTCTGGGCTAATATCTGCTTATCAGTGAGTACATATCTAGTGACTTCTTTTGTGATTGGGTTACCTCACTAAGGATGATATCCTCCAAATACATCCATTTGCCCAAGAATTTCATAAATTCATTGTTAATGCTCATGCCAGCAAGATACTGCTGAAGGGACCCTGATATTGCGGCCTCTTGTGAGGCTATGCCAGTGCCTGGTAAACACCGAAGTGGATGCTCGCAGCCAGCTACTGGATGGAACACAGGGTCCCCAGTGGAGGAACTAGAGAGGGTACCCAGGTACCTGAAGGGGGCTGCAACCCTGTAGGTGGAACAACAACAGGAACTAACCAGTACCCCCTGGGTTTGTGTTTCTAGCTGCATTTGTAGCAGAAGATGACCTAATCGGCCAACAGTGGGAATAGAGGCTCCTTGGTCTTCCAAACTCTATATGACCTAGCACAAGGCAAGGCCTGGGCCAAGTAGTGGGAGTGGGTGGGTGGGGGAACAGAGGTGGGGGAGGGGTATGGGAAACTTTCGGGATAGCATTTGAAATGTAAATAAAGAGAATAATAATAAAAAAAAAGAAGTGAAATATGCATGTGTGTGTATCATCTACCTATTCACTATACACTAGAAACTCCTAGGCTTTTTGCCTAGTAATTGTTAACAAATTTAAAACATAACAGGTAGCTTCATGGCCTGGAAATACATATTTCAAAGAGCTTGGAGAGAATTTAAATGGTAGATTGAATTCAAGTAAATCAAATAAAATTTCTATCTTAATCCTCCACACTAGGAACTTAATTTTTGCTGCAAATCAGTTCACACACAATATGCACATCTGGAAAAACAATTCCCTATTAAATTTTTAGAAGGGGAACAAACGATTTACACATATTATAGTAATGAATAAAAACAAATCACTTAGGATCATGGAATATCCCAAAGATTTCATGTTGCAAGCCATTTATATTGGTACATTCACACTTCTAATAGAATTTTGAATGTATTTTGTAGTTTTTAAGCAAATTGTGAATAAAATAATGTTTTACAGATACTAGAATCTAAATAGCCAAGAAAGGCCTCAATTTCTTGTGTGTATGTGTGTGTGTGTGTGTGTGTGTGTGTTTCTGGGGATTGAACCCAAATCCTTGTGCATACTAGGCAAATGGTTCTACCATTGAGCTACATCCAAGTTCTAAAAGCATTAATTACAGTGACTTTCAAGAAACCAGTTACTAGTTTTCTTATCCACACATTTATAACGCTTAAAATGCTAAGCCTTTTTTTTTCTTATAAATGGTCCCCCTCGTACTTTTTATAAGTCTTCTGAGTTCTTTTATAAATTAGTAAAGTTTCTTTCTTTATAACTTTGTTGAGGGAAAAAAAAAAAAAGAAAAAGAAACCTTCCGGGTTTAACTTCACAGCTGAATATGTCCAGGGGCAAGTTTTAAAAATGTAACAGTTGCCATTGGAGAGCCACTGGAAGCTTCAAATGTTTCCTGCCACTGAGTTTTAATTCTCACAAGAGTATGGAAGGCTGCAGAACACGCTGGAGTATTAGCATTCTCTAGAGGGGCAATTATCTGGGCTCTTCTTAGGGTATCAGGTATGGTCAATAATTCAGTAGCACCCACGGATGGCAACTGAATCCCTAGGTGTAGCCAAAGAAATGGATTCATAATGATGTGTGTTTTCCAAACAGGCAAGTTAGGATCATCGTGGTGAGCACTTCCCCTTCCAGCCTCTCCCGGCAGGGAGCAGCATCTAGATAACTTCATCTACCTCTTTTCTAGAACATTCTTAAACATGGAACACACTTGGGTCATCAGTTTAAATGAACTTGATCTATTTCAAGAGCCTGTTTTAAATTCAGATTGAGGGGCTGGGGCAGGGACTCAATTAAGATCCAATCCTACACAGTCGGGGGCCCCCAGTATGCACACAGGGTGATCCTCAAAATGCTGTACCACCAGTTCCCCAGCACCCAAACCTGGTGCCCCTCAACCACCTGTATCTCCCTTCAGAAGACCCTGATGCCCCCAGCCTCCACATGCACATAGATATCCATACAGACACATAACTAAAACTAATTGAATAAATCTTTTAAAAATTCAGGTTGACACTTGTTTCTTTCCCGCCCCATTTTATCTGTGCACATTGGTGTGAATACCGAAACATTAAATATGTTGGGCTAGAAGCAATTAACAACTCAACTATAGGAACTCCACATTGTGTGCTAAGGGAACATCTCGTCTTTAATAACTAAGGTAAATAAAAGAGAGATCAGTGGAAAGCAAAAAAACATCATACTGCCCAAAGATGGGGAAGAATTCTCCAAAAAACTTCCACTTCTGGATACTTCCTTCTTTTGCCAAGAGAAAGAAAACATATTGCTAAAGTGCGATAAGAAATGCCAGAAAGAATTTTGTCTGAGCCTCATTTCAGAAAGACTTTACTAAAGTCTTCCAAAAACACTACATTTATACAGTGACATATAAGCTTGAAATAATGAACTATGCTTCATTTCCTGGACTTCTTTGTTTGAGATGAGAGTTTAGTAGGTAAGAGGGACCTGAGTTTGACCTCCCAGGAACTATATAAAATCTGGGTGTAGATGCACTTGCTTGGGACTGGGGTTTAGGTAGAGACAAGCAGATGCCTGGAGCTCATGAGCCAAGTAGCCTGAAAGGTGACTGACAGGTTCAGAAAATCTTCTCTCAGGGGTAAAAGGCAGAGTAAGAGAGTCAGACACTGCATGACCTCAGGACTCAGCATGACCTTGAACAGGTGTGTGTACACATATACACATTTGAATACACTAAGATAGATAGATAGATAGATAGATAGATAGATAGATAGATAGATAGAAAGATAGATAGACAGACAGTTAAGGTAGGTAGGTAGGTAGGTAGGTAGGTAGGTAGGTAGGTAGGTAGGTAGATAGAAAGATGATAGGTAGATGGATGGATACATAGATAGATAGATAGATAGATAGATAGATAGATAGATAGATAGACAGACAGACAGACATAAATATATTAGACAGATTATAGGTAGACGATAGATAGATAGATAGATAGATAGATAGATAGATAGATAGATAGATAGATGATAGGTAGATGGATGGATACATAGATAGATAGATAGATAGATAGATAGATAGATAGATAGATAGATAGACAGATTATAGGTAGATGATAGATAGATAGATAGATAGATAGATGATAGATAGATTAGATAGATTAGACAGATTATAGGTAGATGATAGATAAGATAGTTAGATGATAGTTAAAATAGATGATACATAGACATAAAAGAAAGTTTGAAAAGTATGAATGAAAGAAAAAAATCTCATATTCAGAAAAGCAGCTGTATACAAAAATCAAACTACAAAACTTGGAAGCCATAAACACATTTGCAATAAAATAAAAGCTAATGCCACCCAGTGGAGTCTACACTGCTATCTCTTTCATGGATAGCTTCTGCCAATAAGACACAGAAGACTTCCATTGCGTCTTCTTTGGAGATGAATCCTGAACTCTGTTCTTCCTGTATTTCCTGTGAGTCACTCCATGAGCTCAGTATCTGCCCTTCATGGTTCCACATCAGAATCCACTTTCTGTCCCTTTCATGTCCCATCCTTACATTGTGATGAGTTCTACAAAATTCAAACTTAATGCCGCACACCTGAATGTGCACAACACTTACTATACAAAAAAAGATCATGTGACATTCTAGGTTAGAAAAAAAAAGTACAGTGTACATGTGCTGGTGAGATAGGTCAATGAGCAAAAACCCTTGCATCCAAGGATAATTAACCTGAGTTCTATGCCCAGTTGTCCCCTCTGACCTCAACACATGTACCATTGCACATGAACTAACTCTCTCTCTCTCTCTCTCTCTCTCTCTCTCTCTCTCTCTCTCTCTCTCTCACACACACACACACACACACACACACACACACACACAAATTCATACACTCATGTTACATAAATACAGATTTTTTTTTAAATACTGCCCTTAGTTTTACCTGCAGGAGTTTTTACTGCTCAGACCATTTGAGAGATAGTTTTTGTTTTTTCTTTGTCTGCCTCTATGCCATACCTATAGCCTGCCCTTCTGAACCTCTTGTGGTACATGCAAATGCTCCAAGCTTTTAAGGCTCTGACTTTGATTGACAGACACTTGCTCTCTTCCAGCATCTTTATTCATCCTTCATGAAAGTGTTAGCTCTGTCCCACTCTGCTCACACCTGATGCCTTGTCTAGAACCACGCTAAAGACTTTGTAGTTTTCTCCCTCTCCTCTCTCTGATCATCCTGTGTTGTGCTTTTCTACCCACCCAGGAAATTAAAAAGCTGAACACGGAGCCCAGGATGAGCTGGTTACGATTCGACTGTACAGCCGACCAAGCGTACTGTCTGCAATCACAGTGGCACCCTGGAAGCACCCCAAACAATGGCCTGCATTTTTTGTTTTATACGAAAACCAAACCCTAGGTATAAAATATGATGACAAAAGCACCATGCATCTGAGAGTCGAAATTCTCCTTCGGATGGCGATCAACTTACCCATGCTGAAGACATAGGGGATAACGGACACCATGCTGTGGAGGCTTGCAAAGTATTTGTGGAGTGAATAAGTGAATAGCACAAGCAGAAAGAGGAAATGGGGAGCCCCAGAAATGACAGGAGGGAAGGACGCTTTAATAAGCTGAAGGAACAATAGCCCAATCCTGAGAAGAGTAAATTGTACGAAACCAAATATATCCAGGCAATACCAAAATGAATAAATAAAAAAATCACTAAGAATTGGTATAACATAGTTCATTAGAATTTCTTTCAATCTTAGCTATCATTCTCTGAATCCTCCATGCCAACTGAAAAAAGGATTAGAGAAAAAAAAAAAACAGAGTTTGAAAGTGTGCTATTACAGGGTTCATTTAACATGGAACATAGTCAACAGGAGTCATTCCTAAGGATAATTTTCACACCATCCAGAGTCAGGTGAAATATAAAAACTTCACCTAAATCGACTCCAGGGCTGTGATCGAGCTAGCTTTTAATTTTAAAGGGAATTAGAAGGAACACACAGGTCACACACAAAATGTGAATGGCATTCACAACGTGCACATTGCCATGCAGTAGGTACCAGTCTTTATTTTGTCACCATTACCTTAAGACATGTGTTTATGTCTTCTCCATGTGGTTTTCAGTCCCTGCATATCAGAGATGGGGACAAGTTTTTGATTTTACACTGTTACCTTGACTAGAACAACAAAGTCATACATAGTTATTTTAGGGGTTGAGTGTGTGGGTGTGTGGATGGATGGATGATCCCTTACCTATCCTAGAGCCACTCTCCAAAACCCCTCAGACAGTACTCATTTGTATAAATCATACCGGAAGATGACTGACAAAGAAATGCCCCATAGTAGCAGACAGACAGACAGACAAGAACTTACTGCCTTTTGCTCTTGCTTTTGGAAGGATGGATGGTTTTGGAAATAACAAAGGATGAAAAGCAAAATACTGAACCCAACTTTCAATGAAAACCATTCCATTGAAACTGCTACACTGTGTTTGGGCTGCAGTGGTATTCTTTGGCAAAAGAAGGAAGGAGAGAGGAAAGAAAGAAGGAGAGGGAGAGAAAGAGAGAAGGAGAGAGAACTCTGCCTGTAACATACACAACATAACACCCAGAAGGCTGGTGCTGGAAGACCATTGGAACATGAAGCAAGCTGGGTGGTCAAGTATGAAACCTCACCTCAAACATTATCGACCACTGTAGGATTAGTCAGTTACTAAAATACCTCACTTGGTATTTGACCTAGAGTAAGAACGGCATGGTTAAATACATTTATTTTCAGCACATGAGCTGTAAACAAGTAGATATAAAACTATGAAAGGACGCTTCACAAAGAAATGCCTTAATGACAGGGTTGCAGGAATCCCACTTTAAATTAATTTTACAATGAATTAATTCTTTCTCCGTAGAACCACATCTCCTTAAATTTTCCTGTATATGTCACAGTACATAGGTGAAAGACAGAACAGGCAAGAGACACTGTTAAAGAAAATATTAAAGTGATAACCTCATTGTTCCATCTGATAAAGCACATATTTTAAGCTGTAGTGTGTTGTTTGTGCAGTAAGAAAGAAATATTCATAGCTTCAGGCACATCTATAAGGAGAGCCAGGCTGGATGGACAGAGTTCAACAGTCAGAGAAAATGTGAGGCATGGGATGCCTAGGAAATCTGTAATATTTTTCTTTTTTTAAAATAAGGCGGGGGTTAGAATTAATGAGAAACAGCAGCCATAAGCTTATTGGATTTAACACAAATAGACCAGATTTCCAGGAGCCCTTCCTTCTTAAATGGAATCCATTCAAAATCCTAAAAGAGAAGCTCTTCCTTCTTCTCGCTGGCGTACATTAAACGTGCCCAGCTTTCCCTGACTAATAGGGAAGCAGAACGCACCGGGCATCATTTCCTTGAAAGACTGAGCTCTTTTTTTCTTTCTCTAAAAAGATGAAAAGAAATACGTGTATTTTCTAAAGAAAGAAAACTCTAAACCACCAGAGGAAACTCAACATCAGCACCATGCTGCTGTTAAGAGATTCTTCACCAGAACGTGACTCGTGCCACCTGGAGAAGACACTCCATGGAGAGCGACAGCGGGGAGCCTGCATCTGGAGCAGCCCACCTGAGGCCACCAGCAGGAGTTCTGAGGAGGACACATGTAGGGAAGATTGCTGACACCGATGAGGGCTGGGGAGATGCCTGTACGTGTAACTGACAGGTCCAATTGATGAGTGAGGGGGATTCCTGGAGGGTGACAGATGTGCTTCTGAGATCTGTCAAACGTGACAGTCTCTCCCCACCACCGCTGATTCATGCTGGAACAGACCATCCTGGAGAAAACACACACACACACACAAAAAAAAATTCATCTCCACGGGTTATAAATTCTTGAGCGGAGATGGGGAGGATAGGAGGAGCTATCTATGACTTGAAATTTTTTTCTTCCAGGGGAGTGGGGTGGGGTGGGGTGGAGCCTGGATTTTTGCAAGGTAAAGTGACATTGAACAGTCCATGACATTGACATTTGTAAGTAGCTGGAGATACTGCAATATTAGAGAATTTACAGGAGCCTTAAGGGAGATGCAAACTGCTAGAAGGTGACACTGGTAGACTGGGAGCATTTAAAAAAAAAAATTCAATGAACACCCCACTGGTTCAAAACAGAAGAAATGTCTGAGAAGAACGCACATGCATCTGATGAGTTATTATCAACTCCCTCTCCTAAAGAAAAATACAAAGACTGTTTAGCCATAAGGGAAACTCACTGGAAAGGAGGGGAACACACAGAGGAGAAAAGACTGAGTAGGAACAGCTGCTGTGTTTACATGTGGTGAAATAATATATGGTGAACAGCTGTCCTGGCTCCCACTCCCACTCAGAAGGCATTTGACAAATCTAAACCTAGACAAGTTTTAAATCGATTACAAAGTCCCACAACTGGTCAAGGTACAGAGAATAAGAGACTTAAGACGACCCCTAACTGAGACAACTATATCACACCTCCCATGCCAAGGGCTCAAGGATCATTTCAGAAGGGACACAAAGGTGTTCAGAGCCAGGTGTAGTCAATGAACTCACAGATATCGCTACAGTATGCACAAGACCTGGGAAAGCTCAAACCAGATGAAACCCCAGCCTGGAGCCAGGGAGGTGGGAACACAGGTTCATGCCTAGATGAGAAGCTATTGGCAGTTGATAGTTGCTGGGAAAGGTACAGTGTGTTTTCTTTAAGGGTGTAGCTTCAAGGAGGTCCACCATGCTCCAGTCAATGGCCATGCATCCAAGAGTCTATGGGAAGCATGAAATTGGACTGAATAAAGTTTAAATTAGAAAGAAGAGGAAGTCTCAAGGTTGGGTGGGTAGGGAAGGAAATGGTGGATCCGCAAGGTGTTGGAGAGGAAATGAGCGTGATTAAAATACATTGTACGAAGTTATCAAACAGTTAATAAAATAGAAATGAAAAAACTTAAAGTGATTAAGATGGTGGTTTTGTTTGTTTGCCTATGGATAGACATGAAGAGATCATAAGGAGAAGGAGAGAAAGTTGTACTATGTGACTCAGGAAACAGGACTTGGGAAAACAAATTGTGTGATCCACTTCATTGGGGAGGGGAGCTATACTCAAAACACTCTCAGCAAATCATCCAACTGGAGCTCAGAACCATAAAGAGGAATGTAACTGAAAGGGGATAACAGCTAAGGGAATAATGGTAAATGTTGATCTTAACAAAGGGCAATAAATTACCACCCTCTGAATATGTAACACTGCCGGAAGGAATGTTGGAAACGCAATAATGCGCTCAAGGGGAGGGACTTCCTTCAAAGATATGGAACCCTGGTGAATTTATGGAAAGGCATTTTTGTATCATTAAGGTACACGCTTCTTACAGGTGTCTGGAATTCCTGGGTAGAGGCAGCTAGAGAGCATCAGGCACTGATCAAAAGAAAAAGACAGAGCAGTGGTGAACCTACAAAGGCCAGGCAACAGATGGACTCACTACAAGTGATTTCAGCAATGGCACTGAAGAGGCATCTATCCAAATGGAGAACGGCTTTG
This sequence comes from Mus pahari, assembly GCF_900095145.1. Taxonomy (NCBI): domain Eukaryota; kingdom Metazoa; phylum Chordata; class Mammalia; order Rodentia; family Muridae; genus Mus; species Mus pahari. The sequence continues at coordinate 35,924,144 of NC_034609.1, read as the reverse complement.
TTCAGTTTTTCAAGCTTCAGTGTGTAAAAATTACATATATATGTGCTGGTGAACTTGAGAAATCTCTCTTCAGATCAAGAGTTCCCTTATGTAGACAGTTGCAAGATTCAACCTGTATGATGGACTGAATTATATACACGCAAAAGTTATACGTGGAAAACCTAATCGCTGACGTGTCAGTTTTGAGAGAGGTATTGTAGGGAAGAGGCAATTATCATTAAGTGATGTTCTAAAGGTGGGACCCTTATGTAATAGGAATCATGTCCAGATAAGAGTAGGAAAAGATTCAAGTGCTCTCTCGCTCTCTCGCTCTCTCGCTCTCTCTCTCTCTCTCTCTCTCTCTCTCTCTCTCTCTCTCTCNCACACACACACACACACACACAAACACACACACTCATGTCATTCATGCATGCTACCATGTTCTTGAGGTCATAGGGAAAAGGTAAAAATCACAAGTCAGGAAAAAAAAAAAAAAAGATTCACCATAAACCAACCCTGACCCCTGACCTTGATTGATCTTGGACTTCCAGACTCCAGAGGTGTAGAAAACATGAACTCCTATTGCTTTAGGCACTCAAGCTGTTCTATTTTGTCCAGGCCGACCTAGAAGAGGCACAGAGCAGCCATAAGGAGTGTTCCTCTGCACGGCAGGGAGGAGAGAGGTTTGGATGGAAGAAAGAAATGAAGCCAGTGGAGAGCACTCAGCCAGGCAATGCACAGCTGCAGATATGAGCTGGCTTTTGTGTGTGTGTGTGTGTGTGTGTGTGTGTGTGTGCCTTGCGAAGTTTTAGCCTCATATATTCCTGTTCTAGGAGGTGTTGATTAGAAAGAATATAGAGGGAATATATGAATCTTGAGTACCAGGAAGCAAGATGGTTCTGGAGAAACTTTTTTTTTGAAAAGGATAGATTTTACTGTTGCCTACGTGTAGCCTAAGGTTTCACTCTAACCAGTAAGTTTGCCCTTAAAATACAAATGACAGGATATTTGAAAAGAAACAGAAGGATCACTTTAGATTTTTTTTTCACACTACAGAAAGACAAATGCCATATTCTCACTCCTGAGTGCACACTGGTCTTTTGAAAGTAGAGAACGCCTTAGAAGTTACTATATAGCCTGAGAGGGCAGAGGACAAGCGGACTGTGGTGGCTGAACGTGCCTGGTAGAGGAATTGTTTTGTTCAATAGCACATGTTACGGTTTGAATGTGATACGCCCCATGGCCCCACCTCTGGGACATTGTATATAAATGCTTGGTCCCTAGCTATGATACTGTTTGAGGCAGCAGAAGCCTTAGGGCTGTGAGCGAGTCAACAGATACAGTGCACCCTTATAGGCATACCCCACTTCCAGTTATAAATCTAACTCTGTGCTTCCTACCCAGAAAGCCACGAGAGGCTCTGCTAACTGTCCCTGTCACCATGAGCTTTGCTACTCCTCCCCCTGACATGATGCTCGGCTCAGTCGACAGCTAGGAGCCAAACTATGTCCTTCCTCCCTAAAGTTGTATTTTGTTAAATCAATGAGAAAATGATAACTAATAATCCCAAAAATATAATTGCAATGGATGGCAATTAATTTAATATTTCAAAACGGCTAGTAGGGAACATTTTTTTTCTAACTTCATAATACAAAGAAATGGTACATACTTCAGGTGATCTATTAGGCTCATCTTACACATTACATACATGCATCAAAATGTCATGATCCAGAAACATGTATAGTTCTTACGCATCAATTTTAAATTAAAATACATAAATACATAGTTTTAAGATTTATTTTATGTGTTTGTGTGTATGCTTGTATGTTTGTGTGTATATACACCTATGTGTGTGTGTATGTGTGTGTGTGTGTGTGTGTGTGTGTGTGCATGCACATGCATGCTTAAAGGTAGCACTTCTTTGTGTCTGCACAGCTCTCTTGAGCTCAGTGCAAAACGGAGGACTCCCTTTTCTTTGCAGGGCTTCCTCTTCTCTGCCTGATCTGGGGAGCCTGACCCCCTATCCTCTACCTACAGGATGTCATGTAGCCTTGGTGAGATGTCAGGTTCAGCTTCCTTTTCCCAATAAGAACCTGTCCAGCAAGCATCAGAATTCCTGTAATGCCTTTCCATGCAAATGAGGCATTCTTTGGTACCCTAAGCTCTAGCCAATGATAGCTACCATCCTGGACATCCCCAGCCCCTTCCCAAAAACTATATAGCCCTTGACTCACCCCAAATAAAGTTAAGCTGCCTCTCTGAAGCTGATCCCAGAAGTCTGCCATTTCCATTGTACTCAGGGGGTTCCTTTGGGTGGACCACAGCCCCTGGGAAGAAGGAAGGACCTATATGTTGGGGGAGGGGAAGCATGTGCACATGAGTGTGGATGCCTAGAGAGGCCAGCAGAAGGCATAGGTTTTTGTGATCCACCCAGTATGGATGCTAGGAACCAAACTATAGAAAAGTAACAGATTCTCTTCACTGATGAGCTGTCTTTACAGCCCCAAAAATACATATTTAAAACAGGAACACACCACACCTAAAGACCGTGATAGAGGTCACAGGTGTGCTGTAACACTCAGAAGAGGTATTTGAAAGATCCCTGGAGAAAATAATGTGTGAAGTCAGTGAAATGGAGCCACACGTCAATTCTGCTATTCTTTTGTCTTTGGTAGAATGAGGACAGCCTCTAGGCCCCCGTTTCCTATTCTGTAAAGGAGTTGTACTCTGCCTCACAGGCCTCCAGCAGAAGTGAATGGAAAGCGGAGTCCACACTCCAACCCCTTAGAGTCCACGGAGCCCAACGCAAGCGGGAATATCTGTCATTGTTAATGACGGCACATGTCAAAGTCGTGGAGAGCTGTGAACTCTACAAAGCTGGCAATAAATAAATAAACAAACAAATAAATAAATCACAACTGTGTACCACGAGAAGGGAGAAACGCGAAAGGAATCTGAAAAGGCATGATAGGGTTTTATAAGAAACGTGTTGTGTTTTTAAAAACGAGCATGTGTGCAATTAAAAGAGGAAATTAAAAGTTAAGAACCCATCAATGCAGGCGAAACTGGCTCTGGGCAATGAGAAGAAACATCGTGTGTACATGCAGAGAAAGAGCGAGGGAGCTGCTGGCTGATTCTGTGCAAAGTCCGTGAGGAAGAGAAAAAGTAAAGATGGAGTAGAAGGAAGGCCCTTGGGTTTGCTTTGTCGTTGTTGTTTGTTTGTTTGTTTGTTTTCTTCATCTCTATATATGAGGAAAGTTTTCTTTTTTCTTTTTTCTTTTTTTACTGTTATATATATATAAGTTGCTTTTTTTATTGGATATTTTCTTTATTTACATTTCAAATGGTTTTCCCCTTTCCAGGTCTCCCCTTTGGAAACCCCCTATCCCACCCCCATTCCCCCTGCCTCTATGAGGGTGCTCCCCCACCCACTCCCATCTTCCCACCCTGGCATTCCCCTACATTGGGGCATCGAACAACCTCAGGCCCAAGGGCCTCGATGAGGAAAGTTTTCAAACCAGAAAACATAAAATCGAATTGGGAGTGTTGTCATGTGACTAGAATCCTGACACTCGGGGGAAGCTGATAGACAAGGGCTGCTGTGAATTGCAGGTCACCCTGGACTGTGTCGTAAATACCAGGCCAGCCAGAGTTACACTGAGAAGCCCTGTCTCAAAATAAATAAATAAATAAATAAATAAATAAATAAACAAACAAATAGAAAAAATAAATTTAAAATAAAAGTAAATGTTTATAAGCAGGAATTGAAATTAAGGTGGATGAAGAAGCTGACAGTGTCTTCCTGAAGAACAGAAGGTCCCTTTTGTGTAACTTCCAATTTACAGGCTGTCTCCGGGTGTGTGTGTCAGGGGCAGGGGGGGGAGGGTAACCAAGGAGGGCAGACCCAGGATGACCCCAAAGAAGGCAGCAGCTATTCAGTCAGTCTATGCTCATAGTGTGTGTGTGTGTGTGTGTGTGTGTGTGTGTGTTTACACATGCATATGTGTGTGCATGTGCACATGTGTTTGTGCATGTGCATGTGTATTTTGACCTGTCCTCTGAGAGTCTTAATCACAATGATTTGATCCAGTAGCCTAAAAAGCTACAGTTGCTTTACTTTTTTAAAAAGCATACAGAAGGAGGAGGAGAGAGAACGGTAGGTCAGGCACTTAAAGTTACTGATAGCTTGGGATGGACGCAAGGGAATCTAATAGAAGAAAACAGAAAGGCAAATTTGTAAAGGGTTAGCAAAAAAGAAGGAGGAGGAGAAAGAGGAGGAGGAGGAGGAGGAGGAGGAGGAGGCAGGGGAGGATCCACCAAATATAAATGGCTGTCTTAAGCATTCAGATAACTGATGTCCTTCTGGTTTACCTGCCTATCTTCTAAGACACTGATGTTTCAACTAGAAAATAAGACACAAGCCATGCACGGACTTCCTCTCCCACTTACTGAGAACCCTCTTCAGGGCACGAACTGCACTAGATGGTGTGTTTACAAATATCTCCAAAGTAATGCCTTCACTTTGTCAGAGATTTCTAGTTTTGTAAATGAGACTTTTTTCAATACCAGATTCCTTGTTCGAGCCTAGCAAGCACTCAAGGTGAGAGGGGATTTCTGCCAAGGAATGTTGACAGTGATGGCAGTTTATTTAGGTACCCCACAGAGGAATTGAGGGAAATTTGCTTTAAACAGATTTCCAGGGCTACAGGGATTGCTCAGTGGTTAAGTTCTTGACACCCAAGCCTAGGGTTTAAGACCGTCTACCCAGAAACCAATGTAAATGTCAGGGGAGCATGGCAGCTCACCTCTAACTCCAGGCTCAGAAGGTGGACACGGGATCGCCAGAGCAACCTCGACAGTGAGACTACAATACCAGGGGTCTCTGAAGTTCATTCAGAGACCCTGCCTCAAAGAGTATAATAGAACAATGGAGGGTGAGTCCCAAGATCAGCCTCCACAGGCAAACATAATAGCGTACTACACACATGCAAATATGTACCTATACACATGCACCACACACACACACACACACATACATATATTCATATACACATTCACACAGATGTATACACATATATTCACACACATATATATTCACACACATACATATTCACACACATACATATTCACACACATACATATCCACACAAATACATATTCACACACATACATATTCACATACACATTTACACAGATGTATACACAAATATTCACACATGCATATATTTACACACACACACACACCAGTAATATGGCTCAGTTGGTAAAGGCACTTCACCTCCAAGCCTGCACATTCGAGAGGATCATCAACAGAACTTACTTACATAAAAGAAGAAAAACCCCACAGAATCGCCTTCTGGTCTCCACACTCATGCTATGGAATATGTCTCCCCCCCCCAACACCCCCAGTAATAAAAAAGTAAAATAACATTTAGGAGAACTTTCCGAAGTATTTCAGAAGTATTTGGGGAAGGAAGTGTTAGGGAGATTACCAAAGTAAAGAGAACAGGTGAAGATTAAGTGAGGGAGGGTGGTGGACTCAAGCTAACAGCAGGATTTCAAGGAAGAAAATGCAGTAAACAGAAACCAGGGCAGGAATACACAAGAGGATCCTGTACGGGGCGGGGCCCCGTAGTTCTCAGGACAGGTCACTTTAGGCTAAAGCAAGGAAACACTCTCACTGTAGTGAAAGACCGCCGAAGATCTTTCTTTGTTCTCCTCCAAACCCAAAAGCCTTGACATAGAATAAATACATGGATTATTTTGTCAGACTTACTTGCAAAGACAGTGATGTGTCGTGGTTTTTCATTTTTTTTTTTTGTTTTGTTTTTTTGTTTTTGTTTGTTTTGTTTTTTTGTTTTTTTTTTTAATATCGCCTAATAAGGAATGGATGAAAGGGGGATGCTAGGGTCCAGGGTGAGGAAGGAAGGGGGGACAGATGCCACACCAGCCAGATCAGCCAAGTCAGTCCTGGCAATCGCTAAACGTGACAGATGTCATAGCCAGATCGTCCTTATATCCAGGGAAATGAAAGAGGAACACGATCACGGGAGGTTGGATTTTGCTAACTCAGAGGAACAGAGAACTTCCTGCCGTCTTCTCTAGAGAACATTCTAGTGATTAATGCCATTACATACATTCTCTTCCCACTAATCTAGTTTATATTGCAATTACACACATCTATCTAAGAAAAAAGCCATTCCATGGGCAAACACATAACAAGGCCTTCTTCCTGAAATGAATATGGTCTTTCCACAAGGAAGACCAGTTTTTTTAAAAAAATGAATTTAATCTCAGTTTTACATGTTAAATAGAGCAAACTATTCTGGGTATAATTTTACTTTTAATCCTACAATACCCTACATCCCATTTTTATGAGCCCTCTTCTTTCCTGACTCTTCAATAGATATGATATTTGATTAGGGAATAGTTTATGTTTTCTTGTTACATTTTGTGGTAAAGAAGGCTGTGAGTTTATAAAACTATGTATTATCCTCTGTATTTGCTCTTTGCTTTTTTAAAACTCTTTTCCTGGATTTTCTGTATTTGGGGCGGTGGGGGAGGATGTTAAGAAAAGGCTAGACATCTCATGATACTCAAGATGAAGCAATCACGACACTTTAGACATGTCAAGTTTTCTTAACCGGGTGATGAGACAGTCTACACTCCAAAGCACAACGGTTCAAACAAGCCTGAAATCTTATACACCGTGCCACAAAAGCACCTAATTGAGCAGCTTTATAACCTCGCACAGAATTCCCTCGCCACCAATTTAGACAGAATTGCTTTTATTTTAGCAATGTTCTTTTAATTAAGTCCTAAACATCTAAAACATGGCAAATGTAAATATGTATTATAAATCCTTAACTATGAGGATCAGTGAGCATCCATGCAGCTTTCTGCCTCAGAGAAAGAGACTCTCTCTGTTTAAAATCAGCTCAAATTGAGAGATAAAACCAAACGATGTGACAAATGCTAAACTTTGTGATGGTCTGCTCTGGATACAAGCATAATTCCATCACACTGTCTTTGAGAGCCACACTCTGTTCCAGTTTGCCCAGGGGCTGTAATGCCACAATCTCTCCTGCCTCTTGTTCCACCCTCTGTGTCATGCTGACAGAAGCTAGAATTTAGGGGATGATGGGAAGTCAAGTCAAATATTAGAGTGATCATGCCACATCCTACGAAATAATGAACTCTGAAATGATAAAAGAGAGATACAGTTGTCTATATTCAGCGCAAATTTAAACAGGATCTCAAAAGACACTTTGTTAGTGTTTTATTGTATTTTAGTGTCTTTTAATACAATATTTTTTATTTCTTCTCTGAGAATTTTATATGAGTATACAATGTACTTCTTTCATCATATCTACTCCAACTACCCACTCTCAACTTATCCTAGACTTCCACAACCACCACTCCCTCTCCCTCTCCCTCTCCCTCTCCCTCTTCCTCTTATATTTCCTAAGTTTTGACGTTGAACTTTGAACTCACTATGTAGTCCAGGCTGACCTGAAACTTGTGGTTCTCCTGCCTCAGCCCCAAAGTACACCACCACACCCAGCTTATTTTGTTAAATTTTAATCCTATACAGTTCTGTTTGGCTATCAGGGATTGGGTTGTTCTGGTTTCCTTTCTGTTGCTGTGAGACACCGCTCTGACCACAAGCAACTTTAGGGAGGAAAGGGTTTATCTGGCTTATACTTCCAGATCCCAAACCATCACCTAGGGAAGTCAGGGCAGGAACTCAAAGGAGAGAGGACAGGCAGAAACCATGGAAGAACATCTTTGCTTTCTCAGTCAAGCTTGTGCTTTCTTAATCAGCACATGACCTTACGTATGGAATGGTGCCGCCCTTAGTGGGCTGGGCTCTCCTACACCAAACAATAATCAAGACAATTCCTCATGGACACACCCACAGACCAATGTGGTGATGACAATTACTAAATTAAAATTCTTTCGAGGTCATTCTAGGCTGTGCTGAGTTGTCAGCTACAGCTAACTGGGATAGTCATGATGGGTTTCTTTACAACAAGGAAACTACATATTCATGGGGTAACATATTAGGCATACATGTTAGACAGTGTTCACATCATAGTAAAATATCTACCTCCACACAGTTTTAAACTATTCTAGAAATGACTATGATACAGACAGCAAGTGAAATACAACTTTCTATGTCCCAACACTACTTAATTAAAAACCTACCCCCTATGGGTAATGTTCTGAAATCTCCATCCTTGACTCCACCCTGGGACACTCCCTGCCCTCAGAGATCATTGGCTAATATCAGTTCGTGAGGGCAAAAGGAGCAGAGATAGCAGATGGTGTAGGGGTGTGATGAAAATGAGGTTCAGAAACCCTGAGTATGTAAGGTAATGATGACATGCAGGAACCAGCTTTGGGGAGACAGATCAACTTTACTTGGGGTGACTCAAGAGTTACATAGTTTTGGATTAAAAGGTAGGAATATCCAGGGTGGGCAAATGACATTGACTGAAGGCTTGATGTATTGAGAAGCCTCATTAGCTTAGGGAGGCATTCCAGAAATCTCAGGTGTTAGCTGAATGGGTTCTTATGAGGAGAAAGGAAGTTGACTCTATCATCCAACTAAGGCTAACATTCCACAGGTAGAGAGATGTGTGAAGGTTTTTGAACTTCCCAGACAAGGTCAGAGAAGGAGAAGCCCTACTGGTAAAGGGAGTTTGATATTTTATGCGAAGCCCCAAGGCTATTTGGACAATGGTAGACTTCAACCTTAATTAGCAGAACACCAGCCAAAATGCTTCCCAACACACACACACACACACACACACACACACACACACACACACACNCACACACACACACACACACACACACACACACACTCTCACACACGATAATGTTATCTCAGCAACTCAAGTCCCTTAAAGGCTATTTCCAAACTAATTCCTTCCTTTTTTCCTTGTCTCCTGATGATAAACAGATTTTAAGTGACAAGTCTTAAGGGCCATATTATGTATATATGTATGTATGTATGTATGTACGTATGTATTATATACACACATATACCTGTGTATATGCCTCTGTGTGTGTGAGATCAATATGCAATCTTTTAAAGAAAAGCTATTAGCCTAGAAATTTAATTTTCTCAACTTTTCTAAGACTCCCTCTATTGGTCTGGTAGGTAGGGGTTTATACCAACAGGAAGATCTGAGGACCTCTGCCATGAGCCAAAAGCTTAAATGTCTGCTCAAGTTCATCCAGGAACCTACCCAACCCCTGGATCATGGCTGGTTCTTAAGTTATTCAGAGGACCTTCAAATGCAATCTCTGTTGGTTACAACTGCTAAGCCAAGTAATAAAATAACAGTTTGGCTAGCAATTATACAATAAATGTGCTTTAGGAAAACAAGTGAATTTATATATTTACATTACTTCTAGACTAGTATCGACCCAATAATCCCATTTTAAAGCACCATAATTGCCAGAGGATGGGGAAAAGGTCACAGAATCAAATACGTGTTTTGTGGCCTTAGAAGCACATAGTGTCTTACTCCAGACTACCACTAATGAGGGGAGTTTAATTTACAAACAAAAAAAAAAGTAATTAGAGCTATTGACATGATACATACATAGCACGCCATTTTTCTTTTGTGATTTAAAAACCTCCTCGATAAATCCCATCACCACTCTATTAAATAATTACACATTAAAAATTTTTATAGTTACTAATTTTGAACTACTTAAAATGTCAAATGTTTGCAGGCTTCACTCACTTTCCCAATTATTACACTGGAATGACTCATTAACTGTAACATAAACAGGCTCATTTTTACATCCTGTTATGAGATGTCCCCGATTTCATTGTCAAAGTACTGTTTTCCCATGAACCATGACAGAAAAAAAAAAAAAAATCGAGTGGAAAGGGGCAAAAAGTCCAACACAAACCCTCTTTCCAAATATGACATGGAGCAAGTTGGTCTGCACACTGTCATTCCTTGGCCTGTAGTTTCAGGTACCATGTATGTGAATACCTTTGGGAAAAAAAAAAAAACATTTTGACAAAAATGTCTACCTTTTGAAAGCTGATTGAGAAACGAAAGTACCTTTGTCACATTGTACTGACAGATTTTGGTCTTTATCAACTTCAGACCCTTGGAACAACTTGCTGGCACATTTGGGAACCCCAAACTATATAGTAAAAACAAAATGGCCAGCTGTGAAAGTCACAGAACTATGAACATACAAAGACACTCAATTGAATCCAACAGGGAGCCTTAGAGCTCACTGAGGAGTGCTCTAATGCTGCAATGTGATATCCAGGTTGCTTCCTACCTCCCCCAAATTAACATAATCCAATGACACCCAAGCCACCATCACTCTCATCTAGAAATGCTCTGTAAGAGCTGGAGATGAAGATGTGGCTCAGAAGTTAATAGGGCTTGCTGTTCTTGCAGAGGATGTGGGTGGGTTCAGTTCTCAGCACCTACATGGCAGCCCACAGTTGCCTCTAACTAAGTTTCAGAGAATCTAGCACACTCTTCTAGCCTCTGAGGGCTCCTGTGCATACATGGTGCATGTTAACTCACAAACACGCATGTACACACACACACACACACACACACACACACACACACACTGGAATTTTTTAAATTTAGAAATGCCATCGAGTTGTAACCTAGAATGACAAGTAAACAATTACTTCTGAAGACATTTTAAACTTTCCCTTAAGATCCCAAAGGCTTCTTGTGGCCACGTTCATTTCAAGAGTAAATTATTTGAATTTTAAGGTGTTCTGTTCAATGGTAAGTATGTTTTCCTTGAAGAAAATCTTCAGGCCATCACAGTAGGGTCTCCCAAAGTACCCTACTTATCATTCTGTAGTAAGGTGTTTTCTTCTGTTCTTAGACCTCTGTAGTAGGGGTGGGAAGTTCTAGGGGTAGAAGCCTAGAATCATAAGAATACTAGGCAACTGTTATACCAGGAAAAGGTATCCCCAGCCCTTAGGTATTTTCAATGGGGTCTCACTAGGTAATCAGATCGATACTGGAGACTCAAGACCCTCCTGCCTCGTTATTCCATATGTTAGAATTACGAGTGGGCCCTCACATCCCACTGAGATTTTTTTTTTCTCCTTAAGATTAGCAAAATACAACCAATGGCAGCATCTGATAATGCAACTCAAGGCATGTCTTAGAAGATGTGTTTGTTAAAGAGTATTTCTAAAGGTTTCTGGGGAAGAGCCCCCTCGTGCAGTCGCCTCTTCAGTCAGGCAAGGCTCACTCTAGCAATAGCAAGAGCCAAACGCATTCTACCTCAAGAATGTGGTGAACTCACAAAACAACTTTTATCAGAAATGCACATCCCGAGAGGATCAATCCTTCTCCCATCACTCTAATTAACAAGGAAACAGCAATAATTCCAGATACATATCAAACAAGTCAGTGGTGCCAAAATGTTTGAATCAATAAAAATGGAAAATAATAAGCTATAAGCAACGAGAGGAAATCAGATCAAAGTATGCAATTCTTTATTATTTCATCAGAAACAATAAGCTACCAATATGAATATGCATTCTTGGGATTTGTGTAGCGATGCTGTCTTATCTTCTTACTGTTTACAGTTTGCAAACTTTCAGTCAGTACAGAGGAAAGGAAAAGATTGGATGGGGTGTTTTGTTTTGTGTTGGTTTTTGGTTTTTGGTTAGTTGGTTGGTTGGTTGGCTGGATGGATTTGTTTGTTTGTTCTTAAAAAACACTGATTACTGACATGGCAGTGCACAGCTGTAATCTCAGCTCTTGGAGGCAGGAGGATCCAGAGTTGAAAGTCAACATGGGTTACCCAAGATCCTCTCTCAAAACAAACAACACAAACAGTGAAAGATTTCTTGGCTAATCTGAGGCTAACTGGCCATTTAAAGGTCAAATGATTCATTAGTTGACAACATTAAAGGTCCAGTATTGATTGATCTGAGATAAAAGAGATTTTTCACTCTACACAGGAAAATGAGTATTTGTGAAACCCCACTGAAACTCTAATACAAAGCCACATTCAAAGCTTTGGGCTAAACATCTAGGTCCAATAGAAGTCTGTGAGTCAGTTGTCCCCTTCTTACTAAACCCATCCTCGGTGACATCTTCACAAGTTCCTTAACTTAAAAAAATGGCCCTGGGATGAGAACCCTGAATCCTCACTTAAAGCTGAACCAGGTGTGGTGGTGCACATCTTTAATCTAGCCATCTAGAGACAGAGAGGCAAGTAGATCTCTGTGGGTTTCAGGCCACCCTGGTCTACGTACTGAGTTGTAGGCCATCCAGGATTATATAGTGACTCCCTGTCTCAAAAATACACGAACAAAAGAAAGCAAGTTATGAGACAGGCATAGTAACACGTGCCTATTATTCCAGAACTTGGGAGCCGAGTCTGTGGAATCAGGAGTTGAAGGTCAGACATAGCAAGGTCAAAGGCAGTCTGAACTACATGAGACTCTGTCTCAAGAGAAAAAAAAACTGAATAAATTATAAAAAATAAAATTTTTTTGAGTCAGTTTTTTAAAATTGTGCTACAAAAATATTTTTATAGTATATATCACATTTTAACTTACTCTTTAGACTGTTGTAAATAGTGTAATATAAATAAAATTAACCTAATGATTAGTTTTTGGAAATCAAAAGTAAATACAATTGCAAATGGACAAGATATTTACATACAAATTAATTACGCTGGCATGAGTAGGTAGAAAGCACTTGCTTAATTATTGTGAATTCTCAGTGGGTTGTGCTTAAATGAAAATCTATTTTTTCAATTTGTTCTGGAAAGTTTGCCAATTTGAGCTTTTTGAGGAAGCTCCCGAGTTACTTTCAAAGCAAGAACGTTCTTCAAACAAGACCGTTTTCCCTATGATCAATTTGATTCCAAATCCAAATTCTGACTCAGAAAAAGAGTAGAATAGTTTATGCTCGTGACCATGTGAGGTTAAGAGCAGGATTTTCATCCTAAATATCTGGGGTGATATTGCTCACATATTTATTAAGCACTGCATACTAATCGAATTACTCAAGATTAAAAATGTCCCCTTAGCAACCAAAAGTGCTGAAGACATTTACTAATCAAATGGAGGTATTGCATAGTCATAGAAAGGAGATTTCTCCAAAATAGCCATATAGGAGAGACAGAGAAAATATGATCTCCTGTTATACTTGCCAGTCGGGTGAGCAGCTCCTTCAGTATGTGTGTAATTAATGACATAAGAATATTTTTATCAATTAATATAATCTGTGCACACCTACAGTTCATCATTGCACCATACACCATACATCAGAGGTCAATGGAGGGTTTTTTTTTTTTAACAAAGGAGCAGATAGATAATACAGAATATTACATAGGTACTTATAAAGCAAGAATAAAGAGAATTCTAACAAAATCTTACCAATCAAATTCAAAATATAATAATATATAAATACAAATCTTGCCCATGCCGTTGCATAATTGAGACAGGTGACTAAAATTCAAATTTCACACTGTCATTTTGTGCCTCAAAAAATTCTCTTAAATTTGTCTTTTTTTTTTTCAGGTAAAGATGCAAACCCCACTGTTAGTTCATAGTCCCCATAAAGACAGGTGTGAGGGCAGATGTGTCCCATGGGCCATACTCTGCCAACGCCTGAGTAAATATTACAACCTCTTCCCAATGACCACATGCAATTCCACTGGTCTTTTTTATTGAAGAAAATAAAAAGTCTACTGATGGACTCTCATTGTTTTTATGTGACATGAATTCCCAGACTAATTTCAGGAGATTATAATGATATTTATTACTTTAATTAAGGACTAGGGATCATGTGGAAGTCATGTTTGGCCTACATGTTGGCTCATAAGCTATGTTAACCATGTGCAAAAGGATCAGAAATTATCCAGAGCAGACACAATGAGTGGAGAGAAGGCATCAAGTGTATAACAGTAGATGATCCTAGGAGTGAGTCAGAAAGCCCACTGACCTGCTCTTCCAAGGGCCAGCCATTGACACATGGTGTCATGGATCATATCCACCAGTATTTTGTTATTACACTGTAGTTATTTCATTATTTTACTGCAGAATATCTGGAGGAGGGAAGAGTACAAAAAGAAGCTTCCAGAAAGAACCATGACACTGAATTTTATCAACTTTGAGGATCTGTCCAGTTGTATCTGGGTTGTACTCAAGAATCAGTAAGCATGGCCTTCTACAAGGGCAGCTACTTTTCTCTATTACTGATTTTATCATATTCTTGGTACTTCCTTCAAAGTAGATAACAGACATATCCCTGATTTCCACTAAAGGAAAGAAAGAACACAGTCAGAAGCTGACTTCTAACTCAGTCATTAGCGAGCTATTTGGTGGGCATTAATTATTCTCCGGGAGAGGTTCAGTGTGTCTTCTGTCAGGTGATCTGTAAGAATGAAACCAAAACAAAACCCTTCCCAGGCTTAATAGTTATATATACCCCATCCTTCTTATGCGGCGAGTAAGCCTCCAAAACTGTCTTGGCATTCAGAATCTGTAGGTTCTTAAGAACAAGTGTAGAATAAATAAATCATCATTTCCCTTGTCCTAGTACCTCTGTCTTAGAAGGAAGTGAAGAAACCAGAGAGATCCAGGAGTACGGCCTCTCGAACAGCAAGCCCATGAGGAAGGATGCCGCTGTGTTTGCACAAAAGGATGACTCAATGTAATAACAAACTTATCTTGACCTGGACATAGACTAAAACCTTAGGGCTGGTTTACAACTTTGAAATGTCATATGGAACACCAGAAACAAAGAATTCAACCCACTCAATATATTTCTTTTTAACTACACAAGTACTAACTAGAGTCATAAAGAGTGTCACTGGCACATGAATTAGTAATGTGTACTTACACATAAGTGTGTGTGTGTGTGTGTGTGTGTCTGTGTGTGTGTCTGTGTGTCTGTGTGCATGCACATGTTAGAGTGGGGAGGAGAGAGGGTGGCTGTATTTGCATGGAATCTTTCTAATGCAAATTTCTCAGTTGATTAAGTAGATCAATTAATATTCAAATTAGAGTTCACCTAATCCCAGGTTTACAGAGTCCCCTAGGCAAATGTTCTTATTGTTACCCAAAGGCCGACTCCCTGGATGACAGATTTTTCTCCTTGTGAGTCACTTGTAAATAAAGAAGAAAGGTGTTTACATTCACCTGAGAGACAGGTCTTTAATTTTTGCTTATATTCAGTTCCCCCGGACTTTACTTGTGGGATTTGAGATTGATTCACTTCTTATTAATAAACAATCTGGTTCAGGAGAGTTTGGGGGAAGTCTTATAAGGCCACTTTGAAATGCTTGTGCTGGTTACAGTTGCCTGTCCTTTGGTTAACAGGCATCCCTGTTCATAAACTCATAATACATTGCTCCATCTTCCAAAACTGATATCATGGTAGGACACATTTTTCTATCCCAACCCAGCAACAAGTGAACCCGGACTCCTCCAAAATGTAAACAGTGAGGAAGAATATAAAAATTAGGAAATGAAATCTTTTGTTCTACGCTGGCATGTCACATTGTCAAAATACCAATAAGAAATTAACTAAAAGTCACTTTAATTCTCGGAAGCCATTGAATTATAAATTTTGTCACTTGAAGAAAAGTTAACTCTTAAACAGGCCTGCTAACTAAGAATTCCAACTTTAATATTTAAGTGTTCTCGTTCACTTCAGTTCTAGGCTCTCCACATATATCCAATGACTTCTTAGAGAAATCGAACCCCGATGGATACAGATCCAACATTGAAATGGCACCCATGGGAGGCCCAGGCAGAGCTAAGCAGACATGAACACTGGCTTCTCCTCTGATCTCAGCTACTCACTTTTTCCCTGACTGAGGAAGGAAGCCTTTTAATAGGGATCTTTCGGTGACACTTTGCATCACATTGCAAGTAAGCAAACAAACATCAACAGCTCGCATCCCAATTATTCATATTAATAAACTGCAAAAAAAAAAAAAAAAAGATGTGCAGGCAAGGCATAGGGAAGACAAACTGGGTTAGGCTAGCATGAAGCTCTGCCCAACTCAAGGGAAAGAGCCTGTGGTATGCTTCGCATCGCAACAGTGACCTCTAGTGCTCCCTCTCAGCTGAACCCCTGCAGCTGCAGAAGGAATTACACCTTTGCCACAGAACTTCAACTGAGCAGGTGGGTGGGTTCAGGTCTGTTGTTGTGTATCATCCTTGTTTGTTTATTTGCTAGAGGCGCTTGTCAAGGCCATCACCCACGGGACTCTAAAATTTTGGGCTGGGTGAACCTATGCCTATTTTACTGATTTAATGGGATTTGATTTAAAAATTGAATGGGAAACACAGTCCAGCCCAGGGAGTGAAGTTCTCTCCTTTGCAGGGTAGCAGATAAATTCTGACATTAAATGAGCTCCTGCAAAATCATCAGCGGATGGACACGAGCTCCCGACAGTGAGTTCCCTGTGTTTTTCCCTCATGAGGACTCTACAGTTAAGGCAAAGGTGGGTTTATGGCAAAGAGAGTTACCAATTTCTTGTCTCTCAAACCTAAAGTTGCCAATAAGGCAGGTCCCATCCATTCCTGAACAGGACTTACAACCCTTTCTTGTAAAGCACATAAGGGTTGTCTTTAAAATCTGAGAAAGAAATAAAAAGTTGTATGTTTGCTTAGCTGTTTTTATCATACATAAAAAGAGGAAATTCTTCTATCTAAAGAATCCAAGCCAAATATAAACTTTTAAAACTTTTCCTATTTCCAATGGCAAGCTATTGAAAGAGTTGGGCCAGCGTATTTTGGATGATATTTAAATTAAGCAACGAGACTGTTAACAAATGTTCCTTGAATCAATGAACTCAGCACCAAGACAATCAATCACAAATACATGAAGTTGAAAATTCAACCACTAGAGAACACTACTTAAGCCGGTGGTGGGGGAAGGGGGGAAAGTCACCTGCACATTTCCCTTTAAGGGAGATGGAGGGATGGGTACCCATCCAGGAGTACTCTTCTGCTTGAGGACACAGCTCTCCAGTGCTGAGCTGTACCTCCACCAGTTCTGCCTGCCCCTGCCCGCAAAGTCTGCAGTATGTCTCAGCTATTAGCCTGCACCATTTTAGAGATGCAGCCAGCCACTGCTAAATCGCAAACTTCAGAAATCTCAGCTAATGCAGCAGAATATCAAGTCTGCGGGTTGTTCTCCTGGTAGACAAATAATCCCAATGAAATTCAATAACCTCAAGACAGGCGCAATGGAAGACATTCCCAGGCTGCCCCCCATTAAGATGCTAATTTAATGTTTTACTAGAAGTTGAGTATTCTCAATGAATATTCAAAGAGAGTGAAATTCTGCTAGTAAAAAAAAAAAAAATCCAAATAACATATTGCATATTTTGACCAGACCAAGAGGAACCCGGTCATATTTGCACAATTCCCCTGTAGTGCTTTTCCTAGCCCCGCAGCGATTCCAGTTGAAAAGATTAATCGTGAAAACAACAGAATCAAAGTTTTGCGCGGAGCCCCCCTGCAAGTTTTAAATCATTTGCTGTGTACTTACATGAATTCCCAGCTTCCACTCTGTTCCAATTTTGAGTAGACAACAGAAGTAACATCTTGAGAACAGCTCCAGCGACAGATCCCATATTCATAATTTTTGAGCTCCCCAAAAGATTTCGAGTGGCTCTCAGAGCGCTGGAGACAGGTTTTCCTTGGTCCTTCACCCAGCACTGACTGGGTCTTCAGAATCTCTAGCTCTCTGGCTCTCTTTCCTCCCCCTCCCACCTCTCACGCGCGCGCTCTCCTCCTCCTCTCCCTCCTCCCTCCTCCCTCCTCCCTCCTCCCTCCTCC
>NC_034609.1:35899781-35906324 GCF_900095145.1 Mus pahari | reverse complement strand
CTCTCTCTCTCTCTCTCTCTCTCTCTCTCTCTCTCTCCTCTCTCTCTCTTTCTCTTCTCTCTCTTTCTTCCCCACCCTCCTTCTCCCTTGCCCTCAGTACTGGTTCCTCACAGTAAAGCAACCAGCATCTGTCCTAACAAGCTTACACACTGCTGCCGAGGCCACGCCCACTCCTCTCAGCGGTCTTAGAAATTTGCCCCAGCATCCTTCCTCCTCCAAAAAGCACAGCAGCAGCCAGCAGCTTTCTGAGCTCCGCAGCGGCTGCAGGTGATGGAAGCTGGACCTGGAGGCGCTGCCCGCTGCTCCTGGCCTCCTCGGGGCTCCCTCCCCTCCCCTCTATTCTCCAATAAGCCTTAACCCATTTTGTGCCCTGCCAGCCTTTGGGGTGAGGAAAGCGGCCAGGCAAGGAAGCCTTCTGATTTTCCGCAGGTCTTGTATTTGGCAGTGCCAACCAACATACTGAGCTATTTCCTGATTGCCCGGGAGTGTATCCAGGTAAAACTGCATTATGTTTCAAAACAAAAGCATAAAATAAGACAGAAAGAACGAAGCAAGCGTTGGTGAATTGTAGCTAAAACTGTCCTCCGGGAAAACGCGTGCTGTTTTTCTGTTTCTATAAAACTATTGCCTGTGCTCTGGTGCCAGGATTTTATTACGGAAATTCCTCACATGGGAACAGACATTCCTGCTTGGCAGATATTTAAAAATCATCTGATAATAGTCTGCAAGAAATTAACATTTCTTATTTTGGTTGGTGCTTTAGGAACACAAATCCACCAGTGAAGTGTTCTCTGAGTAGACTTGAGTTTCATGAAGACATCCTTCTGGAAATAGGCAGCATTCCATAATCATGTTTCTTAATAGTGATTCCCAGAGGGCCCAAAATGGAAAAATGATGGAATACTGAAAAAGGGAACCCCCTCCCTTGTGCGCACGCACACACACGTACACACTCACGCACATACACATTCACACACTGACAGGAATACATACTCACTTATACACAGGCACACACGCATGCATACACTCACACATATGCACACACTGACACACACTCACAGACATACACACACGTAGGTGCAACACACACACATACACACACACTCAGAAAATCAACTACAGAGAATATTCTTCCAATGGCCACTCCCTGGGCACTATTGCTTGTGCAGAATATTAAAGCGCTCAAATGATAAAGTTAAGACCCCATACAGTCCAGCACATCACATGGTGTCAGAGAGGGTAAATCATCTCTTTAAAATAAATGTCAAGACGCCTTCCTGCTGATTTCCTCAGCATCGGCAAGACAGGAATCCAGGAGCTCTCAAGCAACATCTTGGTGTTTGGAACCAGAGGCAGCCTTGCTGGGCTATGAAAAGGGGGGTGGGGTGAGAGAACCCTCCATAAACAAAGCATAATTATTTAGCTCTTGACTTCAAACAAAGCCAAGTGGAGAGTTTTGCTTTTCCTATTTTACAAATGGAAAACCAAGAACAGGGAAGAGAATGATTTGCTGGATCATTGAGTCAGGAAGGAAGGAGGAGGCTAGACTGGTTTCTTTTTTGGCTCTGACTCTACCAATCTCATCCTCAGCCTTGCTGCCCCCATATCAGGGTTCACAGTACCCAGACTTAACCCCTGCAAAAAACTCCGCCCTTCAAACCAGCATCAGTGAATAGAAAAGCATATATATAAAATGATAATTAAAAACGTAAGACAACCTGATCCTGACAGCACAGGCCCAGACCCCAATCATTCCAGAGGCTAAAGTAGGAGGACTTCAAATTCAAGGTCTCCCCCAGGCAATAAAACAAGTTTAAAGCCAGTCTGGCTAACTCCGTAAGACCTTATCTCAAAAAATAAAAGGTGGAGAGGCTGGAGCAATGACTCAGCGGTTAAGAGTACTTCCTGCTCTTGAAAAAGACCTGAGTTCAGCTTCCACACTTGGAAGCTCACAACCTTCTGTAACTCCAGTTCTAGGAAAGCTGATGCCCTCTTATGATGATATCTGTGGATTCTGCCTGCAATTGGTGCATATACATCTATACAAGCAAAACACTCATATACATAAAACAAAAATAAATAAATCTTTAAAAAATGAATAGCGAGATGGCTAGTGGGTAAGAGCATTTGCCACTTCCAAGCCTGATGACTTAAATTCAGTCCTCAGATTCCAAATGGTAGAAGGAGGGAATTTTAACTATTAATTTCACAAGTTGTCCAATTGTCATCATCTGACCTATACACATGTGCTGTGGCTTGTGCATACATATTCATATACCCCCCCATACACACACACCCCCCCCACACACACAGAGGGGGGAAGTAAATAAATAAGTAAAAATTGTTCTGTAGCTTAGTGCCTGGCTTACAGGAGGCCCTAGGTTCAGCTCTCAGTGTGAAATATCTAAGGTACTATTCAAGAGAGACCTTTCAGGCCATTAGACCAATTCTTTGAACACTTGTGCAGATGGGAAAGCACTGTCGTTTCAAGTCCCTGTAAAGCCCTTTTCTGTCTATTGACCACTGAAGGAGAGAGCATACACATGGTAAATAGATCTAAATGTGAATGTATCTCCCACTATCATTTTGATGAAATATCTTGATGGCATTAGAAATAATTATATATAATTATGTATATAATATTTTATTATATATATATATATATATATATATATATATATATACTACCCAGTCCATAAAACTGGATACCTTGGGCCCAGCTCTGGAGGCCTGGAGAGCTGCTTGTATTAAGTCCACACAGAAAGGCTACAGCAGCTGAGTCTGATGGCCAGTGAACAAAAGAAGCACTACTCACTCAGAATGGACCACGTCCTGCTGGTAGACACGCACCCGCTTCTCCAACACCCCATCACTCAGAGTACTAGTCTGCCCCCCCACACTCAGGGCAAGTCCTTCCCTCCCAGTCACACCCCCACACATTAATCCTTTTAGGAAGGAGCTCTATAGACTCACAGAGATGCATTTCATGGGTCTTTGACATCTGTTACTCCAGCAACCATGACCAACCATCCCAATGGTTCAGTTGTGTTAAATATCACCTACACTCACATCGTCACCCAACAGGTCTCTCGAGAGTGTGTTCATCTTGCAGAGCCAAACTTCTGTACTCATCAAATACTAATTCCTCCACTCACTAGCCCTTTGTAACCATTTTTCTGTTCTATGTTGAGTTACATAGATAGTTCAAATATACAGAACCACAGGATGTGCCCTTCTGGGTCAAGACTAATTCACTTAGCATAATGTCTCCAAGTTCGTCAGATTATACCAAGTGACAAATGTCCTTTAAAAAAAAAACACATGATATTCTATTGTGCATATAAGTCACATTTTCTTTCTTCCTTTATGGGGCAATGCACATTACAATGCTTCTATGTTTTGGCTATTGTGAATAATGCTGAAATGAAAGAATACATGCAAGTATCTACTTGACATCCTTTGAGATACATAACCAGAAGTAGAATTGATGGATGGCATTTAAATTCTGCTTTTGATTTATTTGTGTGTGTGTGTGTGTGTGTGTGTGTGTGCAGGTGTGTGTGTCTGTGTGTCTTTGTGTGTGTAGGTGTGTGAGTGTGTGTAGGTGTGTCTTTATGTCTCTCTGTGTATGTAGGGGTATGTGTGTGTGTCCCTGTGTGCCTGTGTGTATGCGCATGTGTTTGTGGAGGCCTGATGTTGAAGCTGTGTGTTTTCCTCAGTTGCTTTCCACCTTCTTTTTTTGAGGTAAGGTGCCCTACTGAACCTAGAGCTCACCGACTTGACAGAACTATCTATCAAAGTCCAAGATTTCCCTGTCCCCACCTTCCCAATGCTAAGATTACAGGCATGCCCCACTGTGTCTGGTTCTTGACATAAGTGCTATTGATCCAGACTCAGGTCCTCATGCCTGGACAGCAGGCACTTTATCAACTCCGCCATCTCCAGCATCTCTATTTGTTTAAGGAACTTCTACACTGCTGATAAGTATTCTGATCTCCTAATGTATGCTCCCTTGTCTATGATTAGCGGCTTCCTCTTTATTCGAGTCACTGTCCTTGTCCATGACCTGTTAACAGTCTTATTACCCTGGTTGGTTTGGCTCATTGTTCTTGGCTAACACTAGTTGAGGTTTTGACTTTGCATGTATACTTCTGACCTCAGATTTAGGACTCTTTCTCCCTTTTCATTCTGAAGCCCCTGTGTGTGATCTGTACAGCCTGACACCACGTGGGCTGTTTTCTCTGCCTCGACTTTTCTGTACCCTTTGTTTTTCTCTTGCGGCTTTCTAGCATGAGTGTTTGGGGTGCCCTGCCTTCAAGTGTGTTCATTCTGTCCCCCTCTGTCAGTTTCGGAGTTCTGGTGTTGAGCTCCTGCTGCCGGCTGTTGAATCCAGCACCCTGCACCCTTTAGCTCTGGATCTTCTACTTCCGGGTCTCTTCTCTGCAGCTCCTCTCTCGTTTCCCACCATCAGTCCGTCCTTCCACTGCTTTCCCCATGTGATCTTCTCTCCTGACTCTCTGAATTCACTGAACATCCTTGTGAAGATTATTTTTAATCATTTGTGTAGCAATTCCTGTGTTTTGCATGGTTTGGGGGGGTTTTTGTTTGTTTGTTCATTTGAAGGGAGCGTGTTTTCCTGTTATGTCTTGCTTGTCTTCTGTTGGGACATGGGTATTTAAAAGTCAGCCACGTCTACAGTCGCATGATTTTGTTTCATACAGAAATGTTTCACTAGTCAGTCATCAGCGCTACAGACTGGGAACAGCTCAAGCCTTTCATGAGAGTTCTTCCTTTGGGGGTTTGTATGTGTCATCTCATTAGAGGAGTTTGCCAGCTCCTACATCGGCAGTCTCCACCCCGTAGACACACTGCAGTATAATAGACAGACTCTGATATTAAGGTAAGTGGATTGGCTTCCTTCTCTTTGCCTCTAACCTGGTTCCAGTTCTTCTCAGGGTTTAGATTCAGAAAAGACAGAAACTTCCCCCCAGAGAGTGATTGGGAGGTAAGAATTCCCTCCTGATCGCACTGCACTGCACTCAGAGAAAGGCTCTGATGAGTGAGATTCTTCTCCCACTTTTCCATTCAGAGGGCTTCACGCTTTCCCAGGCTGCGGGAGTCTCTTACCTGGTGTTGAGATTTCTCATCAGACAAACTGGGAATAGATCATGATGGAGTTGATATGTCTGAGGGAGGGAGCGAGTCGGGGGCTTTCTATTTTACCATCTTGCTAATGTTATTTCTCAAAATTGATAGTTTTTTTTTAATTAACCAAAAATATAATACAGACAATAATTTTTGGCCAAAAGTCCTCTCTCAAACCTATGTAGAGTGCTTACAAACATTGTTTCCCCGCCTATAACCATTGAGCACACAGAATTAAGCATGGGGCTGAAGAGCTAACTCAGGAATTAAGAGTGAGCACAGATCTTCAGAGAACCAAGTTGCTTCTCCAAAGCTATCTGGAACAACTGCAGGTAACTCCAGATACAGGGAATCTGTCACCCTTTCTGGCTTTCATGGGTAACTTTCACTCACATGTACATATCCCTTGGTTAAATAAACATATGCGTGACTAAAAATTCCAATAAATCTTTTTTAAAAATAGGCATGGTTGCTGTTGTTGTGTTTAGTCAACCTTTGGCAGGATCAATATTTTATAAAAGTGTTTACTTTTATTGTGTCAGATTTCTAATCAAGAGACTTGTTCTGTAACATACATTCACCTTTTTTTTTTTTTTTAACTAGCAGTTTTACGTTGTCCCGAGTGTTACTATTTTTTCCTTGTAATCACTGTTAAAAGTAGGGATTGCTATGTTGCTATTGCATATAGTAAGTTTTGAAACATTACAAATAATTAAGCTTTCGCAGCGTGTCTTTTCTATTTATAGCTCACCTGATGCAACCCCCTGAGATTTAATTGACGGTTAAGATGAAAATGATTGGTCACACCAGATACCCGTAAGACATATAGTAGTCATAAAAGACACTGAACTGGAAAGATGGCTCAGTGGATAAGAGTCCCTCCTACACTTTCAGAAGACCCAGGTTTGGTTCCTAGCACCCACATCAGGCAGCTGGCACTCACCTGTAACAGCAGTCCTGAGATCCAACACTTCTGGCCTCCAAAGTACCTACATGGGCACACACCCTCACCCTGACACATATCCATGCACATCATTAAGACAGTAAAAATAAACCTTTAAAAATGTTACACTTAGTTGGTAGATGTTCTCTTTTATGACATTTGAATGTTTTTCAGCTTTAAATAAACTCTTAGTCCTAAAGGTTTTATAATCACTGAAAAATTACAAAGAGACTGGACCCTCCTTTTGTACGTACAGTCTCTTGATGATCGTTGATATCATCCATCATTTTGATACACTGGCTACCACAGCTACGAGGACCCATGTATATTAACTAAAGCCTATTCAGATGCTCTTTATTTTTACTGGAGACAATCTCTCTGCTTTAGAAATCCATTCCGCCGGGCGTGGTGGCGCACGCCTTTAATCCCAGCACTCGGGAGGCAGAGGCAGGCGG
>NC_034609.1:35889109-35899732 GCF_900095145.1 Mus pahari | reverse complement strand
AAAAAAAAAAAGAAAAAAAAGAAAAAGAAATCCATTCCGAGTCTATGTCATATTTAATGCTCATGTCTTCTTAGGATCCTCTCATCTAGGACAATTCCTCAAAATCCTAATGTTGGATCATGTTGACAGTTAGTGTGTATTGATCAGCTGCTCAGCACATTTCTCTGATGGGAACTGTCTGCTGTTTTTCCTTCATCAAGTGAGGACTCTTTGTTTTGTGGAGGAAGACCACAGAAGCGGGTGCCAAGCTATCACACACCATGTCAAGGATGTTCACTGACATGGTGACTTAATATTAATGATGCTGATCCTGACATGCTCACAGAGGCAGTGGTTTTCAGATCCCTCCACTGTGAAATGGTACCTTTCTTTCTTTCTTTCTTTCTTTCTTTCTTTCTTTCTTTCTTTCTTTCTTTCTTTCTTTCTTTCATCTTCTCTGGCAAAACTCGCTATATGAACTCCAGGCTTAAAAGAATGAGAAATTATGTACCTGCTACTTGAGGACAGAGGATCTGTATAAATCATGTGGGAGTCTTCCTCATGGCAGATTTGTGTGTCCCCCTGCGTTTATTTATTCATTTGACAATGTGAACTGATAGACATTTATTTTATCCATTGGCTTATGATTCAGTATCACTTTATTTTGTATGTTATTATGGTATTATTTTTTTATTTTACAGTATCATTTTTCTCCCTGTGAGTTGTCTTCCCCAAACATCTAAAGCATTGGTTTTTGATTAATGGAGGACATTGTATGAATTTTGCATTGTGGGTGGCTGTACATTTTTATACATACAAACCTTGAGTTGTGTTTGAGAGGTGCAGTTATTACTTGGAAACAGAGTGATATATTCAAGCCTGGCTTTTATGATTTTGTTACATAGGTTGAGAGCTATCTTTAACACAGTGCTAATTACTACTTGCTCCTGAGGGTAGGCATTCCTGAGTGGCCTAGATACCTGTAGGTCTTTCCTATCTGACTGATAAGAGCAGCAGTGCTCCCAGCCCTGTGGCAAACCTCTAATAATGGCTTTTGGTAAGTGCTTGCGGCCTTTGTTTCTTTACCTACCTGTACTGGCTAGGACTCTAGTGGTTATCAGAAAGAATACTCCATTGAGTGTTCAAAGTTCCCTCTCTGTGACCTTCTCTAACCTCTTGTCTCTCTCTTTTCAACTCTATTGCCTGTCTCCTCGTAAAAAAAAAAAAAATAGACCCATTTCCACAACCCAAAGAATGCATAAAATTGAGTCTGTGTTTCTCCTCCTGTACCAAGGCTGGCAGCTGTGTACAAGCAGTAAGCTATGGAAACCATAAAGGCCACCTTGTTTCTCATCTTTTAGAGACCATTGAGTTATATGTAGGATCTTAAAACCCATTATTGAAGGTACTGCTCCTGTTATTTTATTTATGTCAGTTAAGAACCTAAATCTGACTCTTGTCTCTATAGATGATAGAAGTATAAAAATTAATAGTGTCACACTCTCCTATTATCTGCACAATGAACAAGGTATAGTGTGAAAAATCTTTCTAAACTAGGTCCCGCAACAAAATTTACTTCACTTTGAGAGGATCTAAATTTTTCCTTGGGTATTTATGTAAGATAAGTGATTGTATATGCTATGAATACTTTTCTCTAACTTAACATCTTAAGGAATAATACCAGTATTCACAGGAAAGTGGGATTACTTATATGATCATACTTGATTGAGATGTTTTTGTTGACATAGAACAATAAATCTGACTCAAGTTCTAGGCAAATGTCACACATAAAAACAGTAAGTACACAAAATTGGGGTGCTATTTCGAGAATAAGAAAATAAATCTTAACATTCCCCCAAACTGTTTTAAGTTTATTTAGCATAAGACAAAGCACAGAACTCCTTAAGCATGCTTAAAACCCAAGTATACTGAATAAGAGAGGCCAGTCTAGATCCCCCTCATCTGAACATCACAAATTTGGCCATTTTGCATGGGACTGACCAAGATGTCTGGAGGGGGGGGAAATTGCCTGATTCAGGATAGCTTGATGGAGGAAGAAAACCAACATAAAAGGGGGGGGCAGTGCTAAGAGTACATATTGATCGTAGAGGACCTGGGTTTGGTGCCATCACCCATGTAGGATGGTTTATAACTGACTGTAGCCCCAGTTTCAGGGAACTTAATGCCCTCTTCTGCTCTCACACAATCCTACACGCACGGGTATACAACAATAAGAAGATAAATCTTTTTAAAGAAATAGGGTATAGTTGGAGAAAGGGGACATGAAGAAGGGGACGGTTGTAGAGAGGGGTGCTTTTCACCTCCTGTTTTGTCTCAGTGAAACCGGAGAATACAGCGTTGAGTTTCACTTCTCTGATAGAAAAATCTTATCCCAGTAGGAATGCACGGCGTTAGAAAACATCACGCTTAGATTGGTGATGTCTTTAGAGTGAAGTGATTTGAGCAGAAGAGAGCACAGTTACTAGCCAAAACAAAGAATTCAGAAGGTAAGGACTTTGAAAAAAATTTTTTGGTATCTACAAGCATTTATGTTTTAGAACTTGAGTCTGCCTCGTGGTAAGTTTCCATTTCTTAGAATAATGATGCAGAAACAGTTTTGGCCTCAGGCAGGTCCAGGGAAATCAAATCCACCCACCACCTAGATCTTTAGATGCACAACACACAGTGAGTTTCATGCCCAGCAGCCTGATGCGCCTTAAGGGAACAATTCTCCAAGTCTCAGGTAGAAAGCTACTGTTACAGAAGAGGGAGGGCAGCTGGGGTTAATCTCCTACAAGTAAAAGTGGCCATTACTTTCAGAAGCACAGCAATGATACCATCTTCCCAGATGGAGGAAAGCGACAGACAGTTATAGGGCCTGCTTGCTTTTCTTAGAGACTAACTTGTATTCCGTGTGCTGTCTGGAAAGCTAGTCTTAAGGAGATGGCTGTGTGCATGACATCACTTCATTTCTACGAACTGTTCAATACAACAAGTTATTAGCCATTTTACAGAGAAAGTTGCTCAGCCATAATAGCTCCATAATAGCTCAACAGTGCCTATACCTTGTCACTACCATGTTGGACAAACCAGATAGATCATTTACATAAAAAAGTAATGGAGCTGATGTCTCGATAAAAGAGAACTTGCCTAGTATGTGTGAGTACCCTAGGTTCAATCTCCAGAATTCATATTGCCTTCGTGGACTGCTTCTGAATATCATAATAAGAGGATAATTGTCTAAGACTGTTAGTAAAAACCTAGTGAACGTTTGATAAATGAGTTCAACTATCAATTAAAAAAAGGAAAGCAAGCTTTAAATTTTTCAAATATGCCAATGATCGTCATTATAAATATATTTGGTATCTCCATGCATTTGGACCAAAAAAGCAGCTTAGCATACTCAGCATTAAATATCATAACATACAGTACAGATGTTATATCTGCTACAGCACCACAGTAGAATGGTAAATATGACCTTTCAAAGTATCTATTGTATGCCTGTCATAGTTTTAGATACTGTTATTCCAGATTAATTTTTGAATTATTTTGATATTAAAGTCTATCATATTTATGCTATTTATTAGAGAAAATATTACCATAATAATATGAACCTTTTATAACTCAAAAGCATTGCAAATATATTATTATTTAAGAAAACCTAAATTTCCTAGATGAAACATGTCTTAATCAGGGTTTCTATTCCTGCACAAACATCATGACCAAGAAGCAAGTTGGGTTTATTCAGCTTACACTTTCCACATTGCTGTTCATCACCAAGGAAGTCAGGACTAGAACTCAAGTAGGTAAGGAAGCAGGAGCTAATGCAGAAGCCATGGAGGGATGTTCCTTACTGGCTTGCTCAGCCTGCTCTCTTATAGAACCCAAGACTACCAGCCCAGAGATGGCACCACCCACAAGGGGCCTTCCCCCTTGATCACTAATTGAGAAAATGCCTTACAGCTGGATCTCATGGAGGCATTTCCCCAACTGAATGTCCTTTCTCTGTGATAACTCCAGCTGTGTCAAGTTGACACAAAACTAGCCAGTACAAAACACTTCATTTAAATTATGCTGTAATAATGCAATTATTATGTCATAATTCATACTGGCTGTCAGCGTGACAGAATTTAAATCACCTAGGAGATATGTTTTTAGGCACATCTGGGAGAGCATCTCTACAGAGATTTAACGAGGTAGGAAGACCCACCATGACTGTAGCCCAAACTAAATAAAAAGAGAAAGTCAACTGAGCACCAGCTTTTATGTCCCTTTGATTCCTGGCTGAACACCACGTGACCAGCTAGCTCATGGTCTTGCTGCTGGGATTTCCCTGCCATGATGGTTTGTAACCGTAAATGGTGAACTAAAATAAACCATTTCTACTTTAATGTTTCTTTCAGATAATCTGTCACAGAAATGAAACAGAAAATTGTTACCAGGAGTGGGGGTGTTGCTTCCATTAAACAAATCATGTGGTTCATAGTCTTTTGGAATTTATTTGTGGAAGGAATGTGGTAGAGTTTGAAACTGGAGTCTAGTGAATCCCTAAAAGGTTTTGCATAGGGTTTAATAGGTTATTCTGATGGAGGCAAACATGGAGGCAGACAGTGGAGGTCTGGTCCAAGAGGTTTCAGAGGTGAATAGGTATTGGTAACTGGGCTAGAGTTCATTCATGTATAATTCTTACAGAGTCTGGCTGCATTCTGTCTGCATACTGTGAACTTGGATGAAGCTGTAGTGTTTTGTTTGGTGGAGGAAGTCCAGAGACAGCATTCAGGCTATGACATGGCTACTGCTCTCTAATTTCATCTAGGTGTACAATAGGAAAGCAGCAAATGGACCAGAAAGATAGGAAAAAAATGTACAGTTTGCTGAGAAAGAAAGGAAAAATGGGGTTAAACTTACAAACAAAGCTTATACTAAGAAAACACTGATGATCACTAAGCATACTAGCACTGTTAAAGAGAAGCCTCCTGCTCTATACTAAGATAATAGAAAAGGTCCCTGGAGGGCAAAAGCCTACCTTTCGAAGATTCTAACTTGTGAAAAATGCAGAGTTACTTGAAAGGAGAGAAACTGAACTGCAAACAGTGCCAGGGAAGTATTCTGCTCAAAGAACGCCTGCCTTCGAAAGTGTTTTCTCAATTTCAGCTGAAGACACACAGAAACGTGGCAAAGGGAGACAATACTAAATCTCTAGATGGCAGCAGATCTTGGCAGAGTCACACACTTGGTGCTGGTTTGGCAAGCATGCAAAATTCAAGGGTTCTGGAGGTCAGGAGGCTCACATTACAAGTCCTGTGAAGTCACTGATAGCAGGCAACTTGTGGCAGCATCTGATGCCCTACATTGGGAGGCCTGAGAGACCACTGCATGAAGGGGAATCTTGTGTTGTAGTAGAAACACTAGGGGTGCTGGAGATGTCAAGACCAAGGTATGTATATTAAGGAAAGGGGAAAGCATACAGTGGAGCAAGTCTAAAAGAGGGGTTGTGCATGCTTCAGACAGCAGAGCTGGGCTAGGGGCGGGGTTGTCCAAGGCTGTCGGATGTCGGGAGTCCAGGTAATTTTTCCACAGACCTCAGATGTCAAGCACAGCAATGGGATCTGTTGTTCACGCTGTTGGGTCTTGCTTTAGCATGGCCTTCCTTGCTGGATTCCATCCCTCCTTTTGGGAACTGGGACATTCACTCTGTGATTTGTTCATTGGAAGTATGCAACTTGTGCTTTGATGTTATAGAGCCTGACAGTTCAGAGATTGCCTGGGAAAAATATCAAAAAAGATTAAAATATTAGGAACATCTCAAGAGACATTCGATGTGTTTTGCATTATGAGATGAACACAAGACTTCCAGGACCAAAGGTGGGATGGTTTGATTTGAACGTGATGTATTTACATGTCAAGACGACAAGGAATGGCCTTGTGCTGCTTAATCTTCGTTGTCAACTTGACACGATTTACATCACGTAGGAGAGAAAGCTTCTGATTCTGTGTGTGAGGGGAATCTCCATACAGGTTTAACCGAAGTAGGAAGACCTACTTGAGTGAAGTCCTTGAGTGGAGGGGGCCACCACTCCATGGGGTAGAACCATGTGACTCCTGAGAGACAATGTGACCAGCTAACTGATGATTCTCTTTCCCTGGCATCACGGGTGGATGGTCTCCCCACCAAAATAAACTCTCCCATCCTCAACGCATTTGTCCAGTATTTTGTCATAGTAAGGAAAGTATCTAATAAATATTACCATTCTATTTTTTATAATGTTGCTTTTTATTAAACTTCTTATTTTCTAAGAAGGTGTAAAGTATGTGTCCCACCTAGCTCATATATCCAGGCTTTGAAAGATTACACGAAGATTAAAAACTACAGGAAATCAACCCTGGTTAGAGTAAGACAGGAGTTAGTAATATTAGCAAGAGCCTAAAGCACTGGGCTCCTTGTGAAACACAGATGGAGATGGCCATCAGCCAGAGCTGCCTTAGAACGTGGATAGCCTCCACTGGTCCTTCCACTATTGAAACTTCCACTACTTGAAGTCTCACCATTACCTGTCCATTGCTCTACCAGAAAGCCCAAGAAAGCACTAACTCCTTTCATCGCTCTCTATTAGAAATGGAGATTACAGGTGTAGAAAATGTGACTTCCCAGAGTCACCAACAGTACAAAAAGTTGAGATGCAGGAATGTTATACAGAGCAAACTTCTAAATGCCCAGCACGGTAATAAGATAGGTCCCACCTTCACGGGGTCGCTAGGCAACATGCATGCCAGCAAGCACCACTGTAGTAAGTTCTTAGCAAGGTGGGAAAACCAGGGGTGAAACATAAACTAGAATCTAGGTGTTAGGTATTTAATGAGTCAATATTTGGGCAGGAAAACAGATATCCAGAGAGAGGAAGTGACTCTTTGTTTGTTTGTTTGTTTGTTTTACGGTTCTGGGATTGTAGCTAGTGCCTTTTGCATCTGAGGCAATCACTCCACTGCTGCGCCTATCCCCCAGTTCTATGTTGTAGTTTTGTTTACACACTATCCTAAAATGTAAATTTCAAAGACAGTTGAACTGGATAACATCCAAAGGCCTTACAAGTTATTGACAGGAAGGGAAATTTTTGGCAAGAAGCTGAAGTCAGATTTAATTTGAGCTTCTTCAAAAGTGGCATTTCTTTTGCAACATATCAATGGGAAACTTTTTAAAGATTCCCCTCTTTAAGCTTAGCTAAGAACCTCTTGAATTCCCCCCACATTACCTCAACAATTTTGTCTCTTTATACTTGAAATGGTCACTAATTCACCCCCCTTCTCTCTTTTTCTTTTTAAGGTTTACCTGTAGCATCGGTAGATTGGCTCAATGGGAAGCTGAGGTTAAATTCCACTGAGGCTGCACTTTGAAGAAGCATAATAAATTTGTGGTAGTGCTGTCTCCCCTGTGAGGAATACGCCTCGATAGTTGGCATTCACATTCTCTTTCTCAAATTGCTTCTAAAAGCATTATTCTGTCCGGAATGACAGAAATCCCTGAGGTTGCCGGATCAGGCCTGGAAACCACCTTGGGATTCAGACACCAGGAGAGGTGACCTTGAGTCCAGGGTTGGCTATGAGCATGGGAACCCTTGGGGACTTTTTCCGTAAAGTAAGAAGCCTCGAATAGAAGATTTGAAAGGCTCCTTTCAGCTCAGATAAGGTAAAATGTTTTGAAAAAGCTTTCTAAGATGTTTGAGTCAAAAAAAACGTATGTGAGAGAATGCATTATGGAATTTGCTCTCAATGTATTCTACTTAAAATGTCAGTATTCTCTCTGTACTTTGGGATATCTGTTTATTGTGTTATATTTTTAATGGAAGCTATAAAATATTAGGTGACATATATTATACTGCACATTAGACTTATGGGTCTTAGAGAAACATCTTGATAAAGAAGGCAACGGATACACTCAAGTGAAAAGTCATCTTAACGAGGCCCTTCTGTTCTTTGTGGTACATCAGGAACAAAGATGTATTGGAATAAACCTTGCTGACTAACTCCAGACTATTCTGTATTTGCATAGCATTGACAGACATACTAGTGGTTTTATTTATTTATTTTCAATCAGATGCTTAGAACGAGATTAGTAAAAATCTTTCTTTTCACAACTCTCTGTCGCCACCTTGCCATTTTTAATTTGGTCTCCTTTTTAATTAAAACATTAATAGTTACTCAGTTTTCCCCTGTTTTGGCTTATTTTTGAAGTTTTAAAACAACCTTATCTGGAGCTGAAGAGATGACCTGGCAGGGAAGAGCATTTGGTATACTTACAGAGAGCTGGAGCTCAGTCCCCGCCCTAACATGGTGGCTGTGGTGGTTTGAATAAAAATGGCCTCCATTGACCTATGTAGAGTGACACTATTAGCATGCATGTTGTATGTGCTCCGCCCAGGGAGTGGCACTATTTGGAGGTGTGGCCCTCTTGGAGTGGGTGTGGCCCTGTTGGAGTAGGTGTGTCACTGTGGGTGTGGGTGTGGGCTTTCAGTCTCTCACCCTGGCTGCCTGGAAGTCAGTCTTCTGCTAGCAGCCTTCCAGTGAAGATGTAGAACTCTCAGCTCCTCCTGCACCATGCCTGCCTGGACACTGCCATGTTCCTGCCTTTATGATAATGGACTGAACCTCTGAACCTGTAAGCCAGCCCCAATGAAATATTGTCCTTCTAAGAGTTGCCTTGAACCTGGTGTCTGTTCACAGCGATAAAACCCTAAGAAAAGAGGTGTGGCCTTGTTGGCATAGGTGTGGCCTTATTGGAGGAAGTGTATCATTGTAGGAGTGATCTCTAAGGCTTCAGAAGCTCGAGCCTGATGGCTCTTTGTCTGTTGCTACACTACCTGTGGTTCCAGATGTAGAACTCTCAGCTGCCTCTCTAGCTCCATGACTGCCTGCAAGCCACCATGCTTCCTACCTTAATGATAAAGGACTAAGACTCTGAAATGTAAGCCAGAGCCAATTAAATGTTTTCCTTTATAAGAGTTGCTGTGGTTAAAGTGTCTCTTCACAACACTAAAAGAGTGGTACACAACTACCTGCCTGTACCTACAGCTCCAGGGTAGCTAATACACTCTTCTGGCCTCCACAGGTGTGCCAACATACATGCAGATATACATACAGACACACTCACACACATACACACCCATGCACACATTTACATAAATAAAAGTATAAGTCTTTAAATACAAATCAGCCTATACTTCATCTAGACTGTTTTGTTTTTGTTTTTTTTGTTGTTGTTGTTGTTGCTGGTTTTGTTTGTTCTTACACACCAGGCTATTACCAAGAATAGCCTATGTTGTTCAGTTACTCTTGAGAATGTATGCCATTCATTTTCTTGGTCATCTATCATGGTCTGAATATGCTTGGCCTAGGGAGTGGCACTATTAAAAGGTGTGGCCCTGTTAGAGTAGGTGTGTCACTGTGGGTGTGGGCTTTAAGACCCTCATCCTAATTGCCTGGAAGTGAGTATTCTGCTAGCAGCTTTCACATGAAGATGTAGAATTCTCAGCTCCTCCCGCACCATGCCTGCCTGGATGATGCTGGGTTTCTGCCTTGATAATGGACTGAACCTCTGAATCTGTAAGCCAGTGTTGTCCTTTTAAGAGTTGCCTTGGTCATGGTGTCTGTTCACAGCAGTAAAACCCCAAGACATTATCTACTGTGGGACTCTACTATAACTTGCTTCAAATTAATTCAGTTGCTTCCGGATTGCTTTTATTATAAACATTACTCCTGTAATTGGCTTCTCTATGTCCTTTGATGCAAGGTGTAAATTTTTAACTAGCCATATAACCAGGGATGGATTGTTGGATGTGTAAATGTCCAGATTTATATAACCAAGGATGGATTCCTGAGTGTGTAAATTCCAGATCTGTAAACTAACATGAAGATAGTCTTCAGCAAGGTTGGGCCAATTTAAAATGCTGGCAGTAAGGAGTATAAAACACACTTCTCCACAGCCTCTCAAACACTGTGTGTCTCCCTCTCCTTCCAGTAGAATACACGAAATCCAGCCAGTTGCCATGAATGTTTCTGACAACAGTGAG
Organism: Mus pahari; assembly: GCF_900095145.1. Taxonomy (NCBI): domain Eukaryota; kingdom Metazoa; phylum Chordata; class Mammalia; order Rodentia; family Muridae; genus Mus; species Mus pahari. Next base: position 35,889,689 of record NC_034609.1, on the reverse strand, counting down.
ATTAAGCTTTGAGTTTTGTTTGTTTGTTTTCTTTTGCTTTTTGTTTATTTGTTTTCTCAAGGCAGAGTTTCTTCGGGTAGTTCTCACTGTCCTGTGTAGACCAGGCTGGCCTCCAACTCACAGAGCTCCACCTGCCTCTGCCTTTGCTTCTCCAGTGTTGATATTAAAGGTATGCACCACTACACCTGGCTCAAGAGTAAGCTTGTTTACAATACTTAACTTATTCACTCCAGTGCTTCCTTTTGGGGAAATGGCAATTCATAGTTTTGTTCATGATCTTGTAGACAGTGCCCTGTGATTTTCTACTGTTCTGTTTGTTCCCTTATGAAGTGACACACTTTTTTACATTATCAAAGTTCTCCTGGTCTCTAGCACAAGTCCCCCTGTACTGGCTAGCTTTATGTCAACTTGACATATCTGGAGTTATCACAGAGAAAGGAGCTTCAGTTGGGGAAATGTCCCCATGAGATCCAGCTGTGAGGAATTTTCTCAATTAGTGATCAAGGGGGAGAGGCCCCTTGTGGGTGGGACCATCTCTGGGCTGGTAGTTTTGGATTCTATAAGAAAGCAAGCTGAGCAA
>NC_034609.1:35878619-35887589 GCF_900095145.1 Mus pahari | reverse complement strand
TATGGAAATGTAAGCCAAATAAACCCTTTCCTCCCCAACTTGCTTCTTGGTCATGATGTTTGTGCAGGAATAGAAACCCTGACTAAGACACCCCCCACACCACACCCCCTTGGCCATTGGCTTATTCAGACACACTTGCCTTTGAGATCCTTGAACTTCCATGGTGTCTTTTTAGCAAGTTTTTAAAACTACTGTATAACATGGAATGCCTTGTTATAACATTTAATTCATGAAAATGGGTAAACTTGGCTCATTTGTACCCTCTCTTGCCCTTCTCCCTTCCCACATAAATGCTTCCCTTTTCCCCGTAAATAATCTCCATTCTGCCTTCAGGTCTATATAAAACTTAGAATCTCCCTGTTTAATTTCATGGAAAAATGTCTGGATTTTATTGCAGCAAACCTATAAATCAATTATCCATCAAGTGGGTATTTGCACTGTGGTCATAGATTACATCTCCATTTATTAAGGTTTTGTTTAATGCATCCCGGCAAAGTTTTTAGACACCCATGCACTAAAGTTGTAAAAAAAAATGAGTTATTTATATATCCATTCTGATTTTCACTTGTAAATGGTTTGTTTCAAATAGACACATACACATTTTCATCAGTATAAATTCTAAATGTTTGTTGAGGGTGTATAGAAGAATTATTTGCCCTTGCACATTGATCCTATCACCAATTTAATGAAATTGGGCTCCTTTTATGAACCTTTATTTATCTGTCTAATAACTCCCTGTTACATACAGTCACTATGGAGATGAAATGAGAAAAAAGAAAATTACTGCCGGCACAAAACATCTTGCAGGTGTGTACTACCGAACCACTTATCATTCACTTTCCATTGCTCTGATAAAGAACCATGACCCAAAGCAACCGTGGAAGAAAGAGTTTGTTTTGGCTAACAGTTACAGGGGAATAAGTGTCTGTCACGGGAGGGGGGGGGGAGGAGGCATGACAGCAAGCAGTGTACATGGAGGTAGGACCCGGAAACTGAGGGATCCACCCCACAAATGAAGCAGAGAGAAGGAACTAGAACCGGGAACAAGGCTCTGAACCCTTCAAGGCCACCCCAAGGGACATGCTTCCTTCATTCAGGATTCACCATCTCTTCAACTGGTGCAGCTGACCAGAAAACTAGTGTTCAAATACCCGAAGCTACGTGCAACATTTTGCACCGAAACCATCACACCTACCATCATGAAGAAGATGGGAAAATAAACAAGAAAGAGGCATAGAAGAAGAAGGTCATAGATAATGAATCCCTGTGCCAGTTTACTTTATCAATGCTCTGATGTTTTTAAATTCAGTATGGAATTATTGTCCTATGTTAGGTTTAGTGCAATGTGAAGTAGAGAGTTGTGTCTTGTTTATTGTAAAATCAGAGAAAACAGGGGACATCACTAAGAGCCACAGTTGCCATATAACAACTTAATAACTGTTAAAATGTTAGTAAAAAAGAGATTTCATGATTCTTATATTTATTTCTCTTTAGGGAAAATTGATGACTTATTAATTTATGCTTTTAATGTACTTTGGTTATATATAATAATTGCTAAATCTGTTGGTAAAATTGAGCCATAAGATTGAACAAATTCCTTCTTTCTCTCTTTCTTTCATCTCCTTTCTTCTTCCCTCTTTGTTTTTCCTCTTGGTCTTCCTCTATTCTCCTGCTTCATTTCTTCCCTTCCGACCCTCTCATCCCCGACAACATTAAAACGTGCCGAGTCTTGAATCGTACTTTTACGGATAATGTACAGATGGTATAGACACTGCATCAGAGCACTGACCCTTTGTTACTCTCAAGACTTGAAAATGAAACGTCTTCTGCAGGCTTGTGTGTCTGAGGACTTAGTCCTCCTTGGGTGGCACTGTTTTGAGATGCTCTGGATCTTTTAAGATGAGGGAGGGAAAGAAAACCTTCATAGCAGAGGAAGGCTTAGAAAAGTTTGAGCTAGAGCATATCAAAAATAAGCTGATTTGTAAGAGTGTGTGTGTGTGTGTGTGTGTGTGTGTGTGTGTGTGTGTGTCTTTGTCTTTCATCCTCAGATTCGAGGGAAGCTGGGCAGGGCTAGAAGCATGGTCCACCCAGAGCTTAAAGCAAGGTTGTAGGAACTACATGCTACAGATGTCCTGAATCATAGGAAGTAGATCACTGGAAAGTGGGGGCAGACCTTGAGAGTTGAAAGCTACCTGTCAGCCTCTCTCCTTCTTAAATGTAGAGCTGAATCCAGCCATAGCTCAGCCTTGCTGTCGAGCCTCTTGCTTCTGTCTTGACTCTTTGCCTCCCTCTGTCGTTTGTGTCTGTTTCACTGTGTGCCCACCTGTCTGTAGTCCTGAAAAGCATTTTGTCACAACCACAAGAAAATTACCTTTGCTCTGGGAGCTAAGACATCATGACGATGTTGCCTTAGATGAACTCATAACCTCATGTGCATAAACGTCACATATCCAAAGTCTTACTGTCGGTTTGTGATAAAGATGTTACACCCGAACAGTAATACCATTTTGAAATTTTAAATGTCTGTGCTATTGGGATCCAAGGTCTTGAGATATTAACTGTGACCTGCTATTTTAAAGGCACATTTAGAAAGATTTTTCTAACATAAATGTACAATATTCCCTGAGCTGGGGAAGAATACCTATAATGATGTATGAGGACCTTCTCATGAGGACAACCTGGCTTCAATAACTTGGAATGAGGCTTTCATCTAAAGTTATGGACACACATTCCTGAAAGGTAACTATGCACCCAGACAAGCTAGATGTTTTGTAGATTTCTTATTTTTGGTGGTTATTATCAAATGAGCTAATTTAAAGGCTAGATGACAGGAAATCCAAATTGCTAACGCCCACTCTTGAGTGGTGTCTCTTTTTTTCCCTCACAACTTTTCTCATCTTTGTCCTCAAATCACAGCTATTTCATGGAGGGAAATAAACACAATTCTTAGTAAATAAAACTCCAGACCAAAACAAAAAAAATTAAACATACAATATTTGCAGTTGTAAAATACCACCGGTTGACATTTGACAAGGACAATCCTACTTTCTGAAAAATAAATGAATACGGACAACCACTCTTACCGTCTCTGATGTTTTCATTCCTTCTAAATTTCTATTGCAGTCTTCAGAGTTAGTGTTGTTTTTAGTTGTATCCTTGTAAAATCACAATGGATAAGTCTTTTTCTAGGTGTAAGTAGCTATTTTGGAACATCTAGTACAGGACTTTTTGTGCAATTCATAACTCATAAAGCTCATCTTTCTCCCTTCCATTTCTTTCTCTTATATCAGTAAAATATTCAGTGGAAAACATTGCCTGCACTTAGGAAGAATAAAAGCTATATTCGGGAACTAACACCTTCACACAGTGTCTTTTATAATTTTCAGTATACTGTGCATGTAAAGAACCACCAGGAGCTATGAGCTGCTTTGCGCATTCATTTAGAACCTGCTGCAACTGACCAGAGATGAACTAGAGTTCAGAATTTTCAAAAGGACAAGCCAGGCATGGCAACACATGTCTTTCATCTCAGTGCTTGAGAGATGGAGGCAGTAGGATCAGAAATTCAAGGCCATCCTCAGCTACATAAGCTTAGAGACCTGGGCTAAATAGGGTGCATGGTGGGCAGATTGAGAATCTTTTCAAAAGAATGAGAGCAAAATTTCCTTGGCATGAATGATATAAATCATTGGGATTTATATGGACATCTCCAATGAAAATTGCTGTTTTCATTGCATTTTTCCAAGATTGTGTGTGTGTATGTGTGTGTGTGTGTGTGTGTGTGTGTGTGCATGATCACATGTGCACCTACCCACAGTCACAGTATGCTTGTGGAGGACAACCTGTGGGAGTCAAGTCTCTCCTCCCACCACATGAGTCCAGCGATGGAACTTAGAACATCAGGCTTCTTGACGAGTAGCTCTTCTCACAGAGCCATCTTCCGGTCTGATTACAAATTCTTTAATGTAATTTCATTATAAACAAGAGCCCCTGATATATAATTGAATATTTTGTGGATCATCTCAGAGGTTCGATTTCTTTGTCTTTGGATATATTTTACCTTTAGTACATACTTTTCTAGGCATTTGTAAACTTAACCTGTGTTCATCCAAGCAGTCCTTCAAAACTCAACAGAGCAGACAATTGTGTGCCATAAATAAAGGTTTGTCTTAACTGGTGGTTATGTTCTTGATTACTTTGGAAGAAAAATGATAAGAAATGATCTTAAAAGGAAATACCATCGATTTCTCAGGAGTAAAAGTTAAAATGAAGTTAATTTATTCTACATCGTCCCTAGTCTTATCTGATCTGGCTTTAAAACTAACTTCGTCTGTTTGGCTATGAGGTGCTCAATTAAAGAACAACAATACCTAAGACATGTGTAAAGGCAAGGCTTGATGAAGCCGCCCCCCTGTTCCTCTTTCAGGATCTCTGACATTTCTGCTGTTTCCTAGAAAGAGTTCTAGTCTACGGCTCCCTCCTCAAAAGCGTTGTCAGCCATCACCAGCATCGATCTAAAGCAGATTCAGCTTTATAGCCTCAGTGCTAACTATCGAGAACATTACATTATAAATATTTATGAGTACTTAATTGTTTTCAAAAATGAAAGTGAAGGACTGGAGGGACAGTTCAGTTAATCAAGTAAGTACTTGTAATACAGGCATGAAGGCCTGAGTTCATATCCCTATAAGATACATAAAAACCCAGGCGTGGCAGCAGACCTCTGTAATCCCAGTACTGAGATGGCAGAGATGGGAGGATCCCTGGGGCCAGCCAACCTGAATGAATCGCTCCATTCCAGAGTTACTGAACCTGAAACTGAAATAGGTTTACTCCGTTCCAGAAAGTAAGGTGAAACACAAAGCCCCCAGCCTCAACCTGAGGTCTCTACACACTAATGCACACACACACACACACACACACACACACACACATGAGACACATGCATACAAACATCAAACACACAGTCAATAAATCCTTGGGTGGAATTCCTTTTAAAATGATTCTTACATAGAGCACACTAATGAAGATAGCTGCTATGGGGGATGAATAGACGGTAGAGAGGGCTTGCAGAGAAAGCATGAGTATCTGAGTTCAAATCCCTAGCATCCACATAAAAAAAAAAAAAACTCGGCATGGGTATATGTGACAGTCACCCCAGCACTAGAAGGTATGTAGGGGGGTCACAGGTGGATTCTGGGAGCTTCTTGGCCAACTAAGTTGTAGGTCAAAATGGGGTTCTGCATCTGGCCTTCCACAGGGCTAGGGCCACTCATGGAGGTTTGACTGTGTGCATGCCCACTCTGCTGCTCGGACTATGAGAACCTGAAGCAGGACCCCACTCCAGGGGTGGAGAAGGTATAGACTGAGGTCCCCAGGGACCTGCTGGAGTTGGGTTCAGACTCTCGGTTACCACAGACACTGCTGAGTGCCGTGGAAGAGCCAGTTCTGGGGTCCCTGGGCTGCATGGAGTCCAGGGATGTCAGGTTCTCAGTCTTGGACACCTCGGATGCTGCTGGATGTAGAGGAAGACCTGAGAATGGACTTGGGGGGGGGGGCCTTGAGCGGACTCTGGCTCTGGGCGGCCGAAGGGAAAAGTGCAAGGAGGAGAGCTCTGCTCTGGCTGAGTACTGCTGGAAGGAGAGTTTTTGGCTTGATCAGTCGGGCGGGCAACTTGGGTTGGCAGAGACCGTGTCTGGGAACGCAGGGAGGCATCCCTGAGGGAGGTTAGATCCACAGCTCTCTAGAAGAAGACCTGCTCCATTGTTCTAGCACGGTAGATCCCGGTGAGAAGAGGCAGTGCAAGGTTTTGAGGCATTTATTGTAGAAAGGCAGAGAGAGGGAGAGAGTAGGGAAGTAGAGGCTGGCCAAGGCCACATGGAGGGGGCAGGGAGGGAAGGCAGAGAGAGGGGGAGCAAGAGAATAAGAGGTAAGAGGGAGAAGGGGGCAAGCAGCTCCTTTTATAGTGGGCTGGGCCTACCTAGCTGTTGCCAGGTAACTGTGGGGGTGGAGTCCAGACAGAATACCAGGAGCTTGGGGTATTGCCTTCATAATTGAAGGTCACACCTCTCTGCAGCAGTTAGGGTGGGGGGAGGGAATGTGGGAGGCTGTAACCTGGACAGAAGCCAGTGGCCCAGAAGGCATGGCTGAATACCTGCTGCCCCTTAGGGTCACCATGATTCAAGGCCTTGCTCGACTGGAGACCAGGCTGTCTGTGCACAGCTCACCACCCCACACTGGGTTAGCCAATGCCGAAAGCATCAGGATCAGTAAGAGACCCAGGGGACAGGTAGATAGAGAGAAAAGAAGACACCCATTGTCTTCCTCTGACCTCTGCTTGCCTACACAGGCTCAAATACTTATACCACGAAAGTTATAGTCACAAAAACAGCATTTCACCCAAAATGTCTACAAAAGCAATTTTCTATTAATTCATCTGAGTTTTCTCTGAACTCCGTCCACATTCAAGCTCTGTCTCTATCTCTCTTTCCCTCTGCCCTCCCTTCCTCCCTCTCTCCCTCCCTCTGCTGTCTTCCTTCTGTGTATATCCCTGAGGATGGAATATAAGACCTTGGGCACACCAGACTGTACTTTAACCCTGAGCTACATCCCCAGCCCAGGTCAGGCTCTTTGATATATTTCTGTTCCACTTTCACTATCACTAAGAGAGTAACCTTCCCCCTCTCAGAGTTGCTACAAAAAGAAAATAAACATATGTCCATAAATCAATGTGTGACATGCCTCATGCCAGCCCTGGCCATCCTTTTGATCCCTGTAGCTGCCACCCTCAGTCTTCCTCCTGGGATCCACCTACTTTTTTTTTTTTTTTTAATGAAATATTTTCCTTTTCTTACATCCGTTCACCTCTTATTGGTGTTCACATGCCCTCTCCGGGTGTCTCTCAAACCACACATGTGAAGTTGCTCTGTAGTGGTTTTGGCTAAATCCAGAGTCGTCACTGTTTACAGTTTCAGCACATCAATTAGGCATTGGGAAGATAGGCAAGCAGAGGCTATATTTTTACCCAACGAGAACCCTCACCGTTGTCAAAGCACATTGCCCGATGGCTGACTCGGCTCCAGGCAATGGGACCACCTTCAAAAGCAGGAAGCAAGGGCTGGCTGGCGTGGTAGAGTCCTTTCATCTTGGACGGGTTGTTCTAATTAGGAAGAAAAGAACTCTCGAAGACATTACCCAGTGCAGTTTCCCCTGCACCTCATTTGGCAACACTGAGTCCTATGACATGCTGTGGCTGGAGACGCCAGGGCTTGGAGGGTATCGTAGCGAAGAATGACATCACCTTAATTGGCTTAGACCAGAAAGTGTCAAACTTTCCTCCTTAGCAACTCTATGGGGTTTGTACTTTCTCTGTGTCTCTAAGCAAACAAAACAGCAATCTTCATAAGTAACTAGGACAAAAATAATATTAATAAAATAGATGTATTTCTAGCCCTAACAACTTAGTCTCCATTTAAGGAAATGCATGCATAAATTACTTTTAAAAAAATTTTTTTTTAATATCTACAACTCAAAAGGGGAAGTATGGGCTTGTTGGGCATTGCATTATTTCTGGAAATTTTAAACTCAGATTAAATATCAAAATCCTTACAGCCAGGTTGCAATATAACTCAGCAGTAGAGGGTCCTAGTATGTGCATGTCTCAGTAATAGAAAAAAACAAATGTTCATATTCAACACTGATTTCCATGATGTAAAAAATGGATCAATCACAGAAAACTATACTTCACAAACGTAGGACAACCTGGGGGGGGGGGGGTAGACAAAATTAAGAGTGAGCCCAGTTACCTTAACTACTGAGAACTGTCAACTTGACAAAATCTAGAATCAGCAGGAGAGGGGTCTCTAGGCATGCCTGTGGGGAATTGTCTTTGTTAGTTAACTAGGGTGTGAAGAACTACCCACTGTGGGTGACACCATTCCCTAAAGTATAATCCTAGGCTGCACAGAAACAGAAAGGCTAAGACAAGTGTTCATCCTTCTCTACTTCCTGTCTGCAGATGTGACGTGACCAGTGACTTCAATTGTCTGTTGCTTTGATCCCTGCCATGATAGATTATCTCTCAAATTCCAAGCCAAAATACACCTTTCCTTCCATAAATTGCTTTGGTCAGGGTGTTGTTTTGTATTTCCCAGCAACAGAAGACATAAAGAATGGCCATAAGCAACACCAGAGACTAAGCTCACTGCCACATACCCAACAAGGAAAAAGATCTACATGTGTTGTGTCTTTAGATTTCAGTCAGGTTCCCCCCTCCCCTTTTAAGTTCACTGTTTGATCGTTTCGGAATCCCTTGCTTTAAAAGTAGTGGAGTTCTGTTAGCACTGAGATTGTCATGGTTCCTCTGAGGCTCATCAATCTAGATTCATAATTGTTCAGTCTTACAAACTAGCTACTATTTCTTCAGCCACTACTGCTTCATAAAAAGCTATCACTTCTAACTTTTAAATATATATTTTTTTTATTTTTTAAATGTATTTGTGTGTATGTGTGTGTGTGTGTGTGTGTGTGTGTGGGTGTGGGTGTGGGTGTGTGTGTGCGCGCGCCTGTGGAGGATAGAACAGGGTATGTGATCACCTAGAGCTGGAGTGACAGGCAATTGTGAGCCACTTGATGTGGATGCCAGGAACTGAACTCAGAACCTCAGCAAGAGCTGTATGTGATTTTAACCACTGAACTATCTCCCTAGTCCTTGGTTTCACTATCTTTAATCAATGGTAGATGCTCAGAAATCCTTTCTTTTATGTCTATGTGAGTTTATCATTTTAAAAATTCTAATTTAAAAAACTCCATTAAAAAAAAAACTCCTGCATGATATATGAGAAAGGAGATGAATTTGGGTAACCCATGCACCAAGCAGTATTTTCTTTCTTTTTTTTTTTTAATTAATTAATTTATTTGTTATTTTCTTTATTTACATTTCAAATGCTATCCCGAAAGTTCCCTATACAC
>NC_034609.1:35871489-35876489 GCF_900095145.1 Mus pahari | reverse complement strand
TTCTGATCTCTTTTTTTTAACCTCACTCATTTTGAGAAAATGTCTCTCACAGAACCAGGAGCTAGGCTGGCAGCCAAAGAACCCAGTGATCCCCTTGTTTCTAACACCCCCGAAAAGCACTGGGGTTACAAGCATATGCACAGCCACGCCTGACTTTCCAGTAGTGCTGGGATCCAAATTCAAGTCCTCGTACTTGCTCAGCCAGTCCCTCTTACCCACTGAGCTGTCCCTGTGGTGCTGTAATTTAAGATGCTGTGACACTGCATCACGTTTAGGACAATGGTGTTTTCTTATTCCCGATAAAGAATAAGAATGTGTTACATTATTCTGGGTAGTTCTATGATATATTCCTACATTCAGTTATAGATGAAAGATTATCAAATTCATAAGGTGCCAGCATTTGTCCTACTGGGATCTCTGTGAAGCAGTTATTTCTCTGCAAGGGTGGACTCATGTTTGTATATATGCAATGAGGTCTGGATTCAAAGTTGGAGGCTAAAGCCTACTTTAACACTAAGTTTAAAGAAACAAAGAGTTGCTTCCCTTTTACATATGCACAGAAACTGGGTTACACTTAGAGTTCACAGTGGAGGAAAGTGCCCTAAAACTGCACCATTCTTTGATCCTGGTGGGAGCTCAAGCTACTGCTGAGCAGGAGCATAGGTTATGTAGACTAACCTATGCACTTAGTCATCAACATGATTGGAAAATTGAACTACCAGTGTTTCGGCAGCTTTGAAAGACTTAAGTCGCTAGTAATTAAAGCAGGAAAGCACTTGTATACATGAAAAGGCAGGATGTTCAGTTTTGTTTTGTTTTTAAGGTCTATTTTGTTTTTAAGTACACAGGTATATCTCTCTGTAAGTTTAGGAGCTGGTGAGTGCAGTGCCCATGGAGGCCAGAGAGGGCACTGCACCCTCTGGAACTTGGAATTACAAGCAATTCTGAGCCTTCTGACTTGACTGATAGGTCCTGAACATGGGTCCCTTTCAAGAACACTGCAGGGTTCTTGATCACTGAGCCATCTCTCTAGCCCTGGTGGGGAGACTTTTAATTGGAAAAAGTCGGTCATTATATGTTAATTTTCCCAAGATAGTGTGTGAACGTGTGTATGTGTGTGTACATGCACATGCCTGCAGGCATGATAACATTTGTGTCGTGTAGTGCCCATAGAGGCCAGAAGAGGGAGAGCTTGCCAGGTCACTGGAGCTGAGTTACAGGTGGCTGAGAACTGCCAGACACAGATGCTGAGAATCGAACCTTGGTCCTCTAGAAGAACAGGACTTGCTTTTAACAGCTGAGCTGTGTATCCAGTCCCTGTACCTTGGTCTTAAACTCCTTTCCAATTATCCTTGTTCTCTGAAGATAGAATTCACAATTTTCAAAATATTTTTCAAATTGTCTAGCTTGGAGAAGGTTGTGTTTAAGTTTTAAACAAAAAGTCTCACACACACACACACACACACACACACACACACACACAAGATTATTTTGCAAAAATTTCCAATAAGATCCAGCCTACCATATGTGAAAATTCCTTGGTACTTTATTGAGACTCTTCAAAATTCTGTATAATCTTTTGGTTTCTTAATGTGCATATTGAAACTCAGATTATTTTATCATTGTGTATGCAGCACTTCCCATACTGAGTCACCTCCTGCTGGAGGTTGTAAATTTTTAGAGGCATAAACCATGATTCTCCTTAGTCAATAAAACTGCAACATCTGCATGTTACTAAAACTATAGTAAACCCTTAAGAAATATATGCAAATATTTTTCAAAGTGAGAAGTCTTGGTTGCAAACAAAAGAAATTGATGCTGGTCACCAAAAGCAATAAAAAATATAAATAATGCTGACTCCACAGGATTCTCAAGAACACAGGTTAGGAAATGGAACAGAATCCAAAGCTGGCCATAGGAGATAATTAAGAGCTGCTTGTTTCTCTTGTTTGAGCCTTGGGAGTACCAGAGCTAGGCAGGAAGCAAGTCACCAACCAAGTCTTGGCTACGTGTCCATACCCAAGGAGGGAAGTGTGGCTCCTGGGGTATTGGTAAGCAACCCTCTGCTTTTTGTCAGGGACTGATTATAAGCCAAGATAGGGTTAAGTTTTAGAGTGCAAGAATTTGAATACAGTGACAGTGTACTCATATAAATAAAATAGAATGCAAGAATTTATGTATTTGACTATCCACACTTTCTATAGGTCATGTATCCAATAGAGACTGGTCTTCTGAACATGTGGAATCAATTTCACTTTTATGGGTATATATAATTCATATACATATTATGTATGATGCATATATTATATTTAGTTTATATATAGTGGTTATCTATTAATTTAGTTACATTTATTTGGTTTGTAGAGAGGCATGGGCCAAGGCCATGGAGGTCAGAGAGCAACCTGTAGAAGCTGGTTCTATCTTTCTACCATGTACGGCCCAAGATTGAACTCAGGTTGTCAGGCTCGGTGGAAGTGCCTGGAATACATTGATTACAAATGAAATGGGGCTTCTGTCTTCTGGGAGGAGGGTCCGGTGTGTGTAGAATGCCCGAGTCTTGCCTGCTCATCCCACAGAATCAGTGCGCTTCTTTCCCTTTATCTGCCATTAGGATGCTACCAACATGTCACTCTGTTACATTTCCCACAAGGGGAATCACTATCCAATGTTACGTTTCTGCTCTGTTCTGTAGAGGTTTGTGAAAGCTTAGATTTCTTAGTCTTGCTTTACACTAACTCAACCTTTTTAAAACTTCCAAAACACTCCAATATTTTGATGTAGAAAGTATCAACTTCTACTAAATTGTTTTTTTATGAGAAATTCCTTGCTTTGAAAATCCCAGTTTATATATTAAAAAGTCTTTTAAAATGAGAAAACAAAACAAGGACTTCCTATTTTCTTTCTGTCGCTGCTTGGATAGGTGAAGCCTTTGTCAGAAGTCAACACAGCTCTCTCTGTGATTCAGGTCTCAAGGCAAAGCTCATAGGATAATCGGAAATAGACACCCTCTCCCACATTATTCTTAAATTCTGATTAGCTTTAATGTGATGGGGTGAATTAATTTTCAGGGCTCTACTTTCTTATTCTTCAGTGTGCTTTCAGTGTCTTACTGATCTTTGAAGTAATAAATTTATAGCTTGGCAACGTTTACAAAACTAATCAGCTGGACTAGAACATGCGAAAACAAGAGGCTGTCAACCAGGAAACCATCCCCCTCACCCGGAGGAAACTCCAAATTCACAACGCCATCACCGCAGTTGGTTAGGATGCAAATAATATTTCCAAGTAATTACTTAACCAAAAGCAAGGTAATAGTGTAAAGCATTCAAAGCTCAAAACCCCTGTTGAAGAAACATCATTTAAAATAACATAATGTTAGATTATGTGAGACGTTTATAAAGATTAAACACCAAAAGAAGAAAAAGTCCATATTTTATCTCATTAAAAAAAAAAACTTTTGTTTAATCGGCCAGGATGATACACATAGCCCTTATATGACTTCCATGTGCATGCTAGGGTATTCAAACATACATGTACAAAATCACACACACAAATAAAATAGTGTAATTAAAATATTTTTAGATTTTTGATTAATCTAGTCTGTTTATAAACTTGGATGATAAATACAACTTAATAACTGTAAATGTTAATCATATATATAGATAAAATCAAATATATATATATATATATATATATATATATATATATATATATATATATATATATATTTGCCTGCACCATGTGCATGTAGTACCTGAGGAGGCCAGAAGAGGCCTCAGAACCTCTGGAGCTGGACTTCCAGACAGTTGTGAGCTACCATGTGGGTGCTGAGAATCTAACCAGCTGACAGTCAGTCTCTAGAAGAGCAGCAAGCACTCTCAACCACTGAACCATCTCTCTAGACTCTAGGTTTCAAATACTTCATATTTTTCCAACTCTGTGTTGCAGTGAATACTTCAATAGACTTACATGCAGAGCAAGAATAAATCACAGGACCTACATCTCAGGGCCATTGTAAAGGCTGAGGGAGAGAACGCATGAAAATATTAATGTGCATATCTTAATATGACATGGAAATGTGCCAGTCCCTCCAGCTGCCTTTAAGAATAAGCACACTTTAAGATTTTTTTGGCTTAGAATTTTATATATTCCTATGACCACCGTAATGACATCTACCATGGAAGGTTCTAGATTTTCATGAAGCCCGCTCCAAACTTGCTGTGTTAAAATCTATCTGGGACCAGAAGATCGTTCCTAGAATTGGAGAAAATTGAGTGAAAAAGAAAGTCTCTCGTTTGTATCACAACTATGAGACTAAGCATTTTATGAGTCTGAACATATGGGGAAATTTTAGCAAATGAACTTTTTATCTTAAAAGTTAATAGATTCTCCACATGGAGCAATGCATTAGTGAGGCCATTATCTGGGAGAGATTAAGGAATAAAAACACAAATAAATGGAACTTATGCAAGAGAGAGAAAGAGATCTAAGAACAAGAAGGAAGGAAAGAGAAAGGAGAGAGAAATGGAGGTATAGAGGAGGAAGAAGAGGAAGAGGAGGGCATTATCAGAAATGTACACAGGGAAAGATGGGGAAGATGAGCAAATGTAACTCAACAGGGTCTCACAAAAGGTCCTTCACTGATACTCAGTATAGTTGTGAAAACTTCACCACCGAAGTCATGATCACAGGATCTACATAAGGATTTCTAAACCTTGGGCTCAGATTCTGGGCTTGAGTAGGCTCTCCAAATTTGTATTTCTAAGAACTTCCCAGGAGGTACCCCTGTTTCTGCTCTAGGAAATTCCATTTTGAGAACAACCAGTCAGATGGACACCAGCTGCTGATGTCACCTGCTTGACAAATGACTCTAACACAGGGTCTCATTATGTAGTCCCAGCTAGCCCGGAACTCTAACCCTCTGCCTCTGCCTCTGCCTCTGCCTCTGCCTCTGCCTCTGCCTCTGCCTCTGCCTCTGCCTCTGCCTCTGCCTCTGCCTC
>NC_034609.1:35863946-35871440 GCF_900095145.1 Mus pahari | reverse complement strand
TCAAAAGTGTATGGTACCACATCCAGCATCCAACAAAGTATTTGGATGTACAATATTTATGAATGCTGAGATTCAGATATTTTTGTGGTTTCATCAATTGTTATTAAACATTGGCCATAAGCATTTCATTATTATCCATGCATTTGTCTCATACAGGAAGATCTCTTTTTCCAACATATGGGTCCTGGGATGAATTGAGGGATCAAGGTCAACTTAGCATAAAGTTCCTTTATTCGACAAGCCATCTCACTGCCCTGGGGTGAGCCCCTTCAATTCATTTATTCATTTATTCATGTCTATGTGACATGAAATAATCCTTGTCATCTGTTACTATACAGTAACACACACACACACACACACACACACACACACACACACACACTCCTCCAAATCATAACCAGTATCAAAAACCTCTATAGCTGAAGTTCTCCAAATAAATCAAGTGGAATAGCACTAATTTTCTCGCTATTTAACCCAAATACAAATATTAGTTGAACACACCTACCCTCACACTGAAGAGGCTAAATGAGTCTAGGAAGTGGTGAGGAAGTTAATCCACATTCAGAACAAAGTTCATTTGTTCTGTAAGCCTCTAAGAACCACTTAACAGAAATTGCATAATCTTGCATAATAGCAGATCAACTGAACATGGGAGGCGAGTTTGCTGACCTAGCATTTAACTCTCATGGAGCAATTATTGGGAAAAGTTCTGCTAGCTAGCAAAATTAATGTAGATATAGTATTTAGATTTTTTTAAAACCTGGTAAAATGGGTTTGGGTGGTAGCAGATAAGACATACTTGTACACATGTGTGTGCATGCATACACACACACACACACACACACACACACACACACACACACACATTTTACTTCTCACTTTTCAACCTTCCTAACAAGTCTCTTTTCATGGTTATAGTTGGTTCAGCTATTCAGCTTGGTGTTGACTGACGATGAGATACAAAATTATCTTTTTGCCATTGCACCAAAGTTGGTAGCAATGATTATCTATTTTTCAGTATTTTTAAAGTCACAAAACATGTGCCCTTAAAGAAAGCCTAGGGCTGATGAAGTGGCTCAGCAGGTAAAAGTGTCTGCCACCAAGCATGAACCTGAATTCAATTGTAAGGACCCACATGGCAGAAGAAAAGAATTGGCTCCTCAAAGTTATCCTCTGATCACACTCTCACTGTGGTACACGATAGATAGATAGACAGATAGATAAACACATAAAATAATAAATGAAGTAATAACAATACTTTAAGGTAATGCTTGACTATGTTAGATGCCCCTTCAAACCCTGATGTGTTATCTAAGTTGATAATATTACCAATTTTATTTCGGCTGATAGAGCACCCAATAATAGAAAAATCAGACTCTTGCCTGGCATAGTGATGCACACGTATAATCCTAGCATTTTGGGGGCTGAGGCAGGAGGACTACCCAGAGTTCTAGACCAATCTGTAATACATAGTGAGCTCAGCTAGACAGGACCACAATGACACCCTGTCTAGAATAAAAACAGTTCAAAGTATAGGAGAAAGATAGGTGGGAAGAATAGACACTCCGTTTTCATTTTAACCGTTTGTTTTTGTGTGTTTGTGAGCTCTTGCTTTGCTGTTTGGCCTGCAGCATCCTGTAGTAAGCATGGTATCTCCCACGTGCTAGGAAGCCACTCTACAATTCAGCTGTGTCCCAAGACTTTTCTGTTTGCCTGTTTGTTTTAACTCAGGGTCATACTAAGTTGTCCAGACAGGCCTTGAACTCACCCTGTAGTTCAGGCAAGCTTTGAACGAGGGAATCTCACTACCTCAGACTTTGAAGTAGCAGCAACTACAAGCCTGGGCCACTGGCTTACCTGTCCGTTCTTGAAATCAGGTCTTGCTATGTAGCCCCAGCTGGCCTCACACTCATGTTGCGCCTGGATCTGCTTTCCAAGTCCTAGGTTTGCAGAAATGCACAGCCAAGCCTGGCTAGAAACCAGCTCTTCTCAATCTTAAAATGTGGATGCCGGCACTGGCCCTGACCTTCTGCCACACCAACTCTTAAACCATCTTTCTGAATTGATTGGAATCTGCAGATGCTCGGAAACTACAGCTGACACCTTGATTACCAAACGAAATTCAAGTGCCTTCCAGAAACAACCTGACCAGATCTCCTCAGTACATCCTCCACCCCTTAATCTCTTCACATCCTGATAGTTCCAAGCCCCATCTTTTATCTAACATCCTTTCCCTTCGCCAAGGATCCTCTTCCACATCTTTACCAGCCCTGAGTTAATCTCTCTGCAACTCATACTTGTGTCTCTGATGACTTTAACCTGTGCCAGTGTGGACCACAGATCTTCCTGAGGTCAGCACGGTACAATTGTTTCATAGCCTAGAACCCAGCTCTTCAGTCTGCCAGTGGGAGGAAGACTGGGTGCAAGGAACAGGCTCATTGACGTGTTAGTGAAGTCTAAATGAAATGATAGAGAAGGAAGCTCAAAGCTGTATTTTAATGTGGCAGGGAACAGAAGAAGAAACAAAGATCAGGAGGGTTCCTTGAATGGACTCCATTGCTAATCCTATCTGTCTCCATGTTGGAGATTGTATCCTACACCTTAGGCCCCGAACCTACATTTTAATTCTTCTTTAGAAAAATACAACTCCCACTATCATGAGTTAATGCAATCCCAGTTTCTTTCTGCATTCCATTCTACACCAGAGCAGCCTATGGACACACTAGCCTAGTAGCAGCATGATTTGTGTTTCTGTTGGTTTAAGTTTGATGCTGTTTTACATAGGAATTCAATTACTGTGATAAACACTATAACCAAAAGCAACTTGAAAAAGAAAGTCTTTTTCATGTTATAGTTTAGAGTCCATCATCTAAAGAGGACAGGAACCTGAAGTCAGTAACTGAGGCAGAGGCCGTAGAGGAACACTGCTCATGGGCTTGCTTCTCATGACTTGATCAGCCTACCTTTCTTAAAGAACCCAGGACCACTCACCCAGAGGTGGTACCACCCACAGTGAGCTGGGCCACCTATATCAATCAAGAAAAATACACCACAGGCTTGCCTATAGGCCAATCTGGTGGGGTCATTTTCTCAGTTGAGGTTTGTTCTTCCCTAGCCGGTGTCAAGTTGACATAAAACTAGCCAACACTGAGGGCTTACTCTAAAAATTAAGCCACAGTTGGACAGGGGCTGGATTGACCAGTTTCTGTTGGTCCTAAGTCATTCTGAAGGTTCAAGACACTCCAACACACCATTGCACATCATTGAGTTCTCCTCACACAAAAGAAAAAGGTGAACCTTAAGTTGTACCAGACAATCTCCAGCATCTTTTCATGGCTTACAACAGACAGCATGTATAAGTGCATATCCATTGATTCAAGAGATGTCTTTGAAAAACCTCCTGTTTCAGCCATCACAAGTAGGTGAGACTGAAAAATAACACCAAACACAACCCTTTAATTAGAAAGAGTTATAACACACACAAAAGAAAGAAAGAAAGAAAGAAAGAAAGAAAGAAAGAAAGAAAGAAAGAAAGAAAGAAAGAAAGAAAAAGAGAAAGAGTTATAAGTATAGGAAAGAAAAAGTGTAAAGTGTGCTAAAATTCCTTACCTGGGGATATCACAGGGCTCTAAAGGTCATAGCATGCTTTCCAAAGAAAGTGACTCTAAATTATGTCTGGGGCATAAGTATTGATTAGGTAAAGGAGGAAACTTTGTGACCAGAGGAAGCATTATTTAAGACTTAGAATTGTTTCAGAGTGCATAGGGCAGTATGAGACAGATGCAGGCAAATCCATCAATCATACAAAACATAATTCCAATATCTCCCTGTAATGGCACATTTTTAAAAGTACATCCAGAAGACCAGGTATGCTGCCTGTGGATGTTCTGCACTCTCCCTGTTCCCCTAGACCCAATCCTAAGGGTTGCCCCTAGCACTGTGACAGAATACCAGCTACAGTCTTCCCTTCCTCCCACCCATGCCTCCTGTGATAACACAAACCATCTCCCCCATGGCCTCCCCTTTTCCAGCCTCCAACATCAGCAAGAATTCCCTTGCTCACCCAAGCAGGCCACTAAAACTGGCAACACACTCTGAAAATCCAGAAAGAAAACAAAACCAAGGAACAAAATATCCACCCAACAAAGAGAAACCCATAATTTTCCTCTTAGGATTGCTTTCATTGTGTCCCATGAGTTTGGGTATGTTGTGGCTTCATATTCATTTAACTCTAAAAAGTCTTCAATTTCTTTATTTCTTCCTTGACCAAGTTATCATTGAGTAGAGTGGTATTCAGCTTTCACGTGTATGTAGATTTTCTATTTTTTATGTTGTTATTGAAGACCAGCCTTAGACCATGGTGATTGGATAGCATGCATGGGATTATTTCAATCTTCATGTATCTGTTGAGGCCTGTTTTGTGACTGATTATATGGTCAATTTTGGAGAAGGTACCATAAGCTGCTGAGAAGACTGTATATTCTTTTGTTTTAGGATAAAATGTTCTATAGATGTGAGTTAAATCCATTTGTTTCATAACCTGTTAATTTCACTGTGTCTCTGTTTAGTTTCTGTTTCCATGATATGGCCATTGCTAAGAGTGGGGTATTAAAGTCTCCACTATTATTGTGTGTGCTGCAATGTGTGCTTTGAGCTTTAATAAAATTTCTTTTATGAATGTGGGTGCCCTTGCATTAGGAGCATAGATATTCAGAATAGAGAGTTCTTCTTGGTAGACTTTTCTTTTGATAAGTATGAAGTGTTGTTTCTTATCTTTTTTGATAACTTTAGGTTGAAAGTTGATTTAATTAGCTATTAGAATGGCTACTCCGGCTTGTTTCGTGGGACCACTTGCTTGGAGAATTATTTTCTAGTCTTTTACTCTGAGGTAGTATCTGTCTTTGTCACTGAGGTGGGTTTCCTGTATGCTGCAAAATTTTGGGTCCTCTTTACATATCCAGTCTATTAGTCTATGTCTTTTTATTGGGGAATTGAGTCCCTTGATATTAAGAGATATTCAGGAAAAAAGATTGTTGCATCCTGTTATTTTTATTGTTAGAAGTGGAATTATGTTTTTTGTTGTTAATTTCCTTTTGGTTTGTTAAAAGATTATTTTCTGCTTTTTCTAGGGTGTAGTAGTTTCCCTCCTTGCGTTGGAGTTTTCCATTTATTATCCTTTGAGGGCTGGATTTGTGGAGAGATGTTGTGTAGATTTATTTTTTCATGGAATATCTTGGTTTCTCCATGTAGGGTTATTGAGAGTTTTGCTGGGTATAATAGCCTGGGCTGGCATTTGTGTTCTCTTAGGGTCTGTATGACATCTTCTGGATTTCATAGTTTCTACTAAGAAGTCTGGTGTAATTCTAATAGGTCTGCCTTTATATGTTACTTGACTTTTTTCCCTTACTGCTTTTAATATTCTTTCCTGGTTTAGTGCATTTGGTGCTTTCATTATTATGTGAAGAGAAGAATTTCTTTTCTGCTCCAATCTATTTGGAGTTCTGTAGGCTTCTTTTATGTTCACAGATATCTCTTTCTTTAGGTTAGGGAAGTTTTCTTCTATAATTTTGTTGAAGATATTTGCTGGCCCTTTAAGTTGGGAATCTTCACTCTCTTCTATTCCTATTATCTTCAGATTTAGTCTTCTCATTGTGTCCTGAATTTCCTGGATGTTTTGAGTTAGGATCTTTTTGCATTTTTCATTTTCTTTGATATTTGTGTCAATGTTTTCTACAGTGTCTTCTGTACCTGAGATTCTCTCTTCTATTTCTTGTATTCTGTTGGTGATGCTTGCATCTATGGCTCCTGATCTCTTTCCTAGGTTTTCTATCTCCAAAGTTGTCTCCCTTTGTGATTTCTTTATTGTTTCTACTTCTACTGGGTGGTTTTGTTCAATTTCTTCACCGATTTGGATGTGTTTTCCTATAATTCTTTAAGGGATTTTTGTCCTTCCTCTTTAAAGGCTTCTACCTGTTTACCTGTTTTCTCCTGTATTTCTTTAAGGGAGTTATTAATGTCCATCTTAAAATCCTCTATCGACATCATGAGATATGATTTTAAATCCACATCTTGCTTTTCCAGTGTGTCCAGGACTTGCTATGGTGGGAGAACTGGGTTCTGATGGTGCCAAGTAGTCTTGGTTTCTGTTGGTAAGATTCTTGCATTTGCCTTTTGCCATCTGGTTATCTCTGGTGTTAGATGGTCTTGCTGCCTCTGGCTAGAGCTTGTTCCTCCTGTGGGTCTGTAAGCCTGTGCCAGCACTCCTGGGAGACCAGCTCTCTCATGGCAGAACTTGTGTACAAAGGACTCTGTAACAGCCCAATCTCTGGGTGCAGATGGCGACGGGAAGGATCCTCCTGTACCAGCTGCTCCACTGTTCTTGTACCCCGTGTGCTCCTCAGAGCCCAGCTCCAGACAGTTATTGGAGAGAAAGTGGCTATCTCACCTCTGAGCCCAGAATTAAAAGCTCTTCTGGGAAAACAGGGCTCTCCTGGTAGAACCTGTGCACGGGGGGCTGTGGATCAACCTCAGCTCAGGGGTGCAGATGGCAGACTGGAAGGATCCTGTCCTAGCTGCTCCCAACATTTCAATCCTTAACATCTATGCCCAAAATACATATTGGTCTTCACACACTGGTAGTGGGAGACTTCTGTTGCTCCTTCTCTCAGTAGACATGTCTTCTAGACAAAAACTAAACAGAGACATTCTGGACCTAACAGATATTATAAACATAATATCCTTAACAGTTTATCTATAAAGCATTTCATGCAAATACAATAACAAAAGAATATAACTTCTTTTCTGAGCCTCATGGAACTTTCTGTAAAATTGATATACACTCTGACACAAACAAATATCAACAAATACAAGAAAATTAAAACAACCCCCTGAATCCCATCAGACCACTACAGATTAAAGCTGGATGTCAACAACAATGGAAACAACAGAAAGCTTACAATTCAAGGAAAATGAACAACTCCCTACTGAATGAAAAATGGGTCAAGACAGAAATAAGGAGTAAATTAAAGACTTTCTAAAATTCAATGAAATGATTGCACACCATACACAACTTTATGTACATCACAATGAAAACAGTGCTAAGAAGGAAGTTCATAGTACTAAGTGTTTTCATAATGAAATTAATGAGATCATATACTAGAGACTTAACAGCACATGTTGAAGGCTCTAGATCAGTGGTTCTCAACCTTCCTAATGCTGTGACCCTTTAATACAGCATTATTCATGTTCTTCATGTCGTATTATACCTAACTGTAAAATTATTGTTGCTACTTCATAATTATAATTTTGCTACTGTTAGGAATCATGATGTAAATAATTGTGTTTGCTGGTGGTTTTAGGTGATTCCTGTGAAAAGGTTACTCAACACCCTGAAGGGGTCATAACCCAAATATTTAGAATCACTGTTCTAGAGAAGAAGAAGTAGGAGAAGGAGAAGGAGAAGGAGGAGGTGGTAGAAGAGGAGGAGGAGGAGGA
>NC_034609.1:35761839-35863913 GCF_900095145.1 Mus pahari | reverse complement strand
AGAAGAAGAAGAAGAAGAAGAAGAAGAAGAAGAAGAAGAAGAAGAAGAAGAAGAAGAAGAAGAAGAAGAAGAAGAAGAAGAAAACATACCAAAAAGGTCTAGACAACAAGAAATAATCAAACTGAGGTGAGGGCTGAAATCAATGAAACTGAAACAAAAAGAACAATAAAAAGAATCAATGAAATAAAGAGTTGGTTCATTGAGAAAATCAACAAAATAGACAAGCCCCTGTCCATATTAATGAAAAGACAGAAAAAGAATAGCTAGCAAAATCTGAAACAAAAATGTAGGGACATAACAACAGACACTGAGGAAATCCAGAGAATAATAAGGAAATACTTTTAACACATGTACTCTACAAAATTGGAAAATCTAAAAGAAATGGATACTTTTTCTTGATAGGTATCACTTACCAAAGTTAAATCAAGATTGGATAAACAATTTAAATAGATCTGTATCCCCTAGTGTACCAGAAGTGTACTAGAAGCAGTCATTAAAAGTCTCCCAGACAAAATAAAAGCCCAGGACCAGCTGGTTTTAGCACAGAATTTTACCAGACTTTCAAAGAAAAGTTAACATCAATATTTCTCAAATTATTCCACAAGGTAGAAACAGAGGGAACATTGCCAAATTCATTTTATGATTCAAAAGTTACCCTGATACACAAGTCACATACAGATTCAACAAAGAAAAAGAATTACAGACTAATTTCCCTTATGAACTCAGATGCAAAAGCTCTTAATATACTACCTGCAAACCAAATCCAAGAATGTCAACAATATCATCCACTATGATCAAACAGGCTTCATCCCAGAGATTCAGGGATGGTTCAATATGGAAATCAATATATATAATCTGCCTTATAAATAAACTGAAAAAAAATATAATCATCTTATTAGATGCAGAAAAGGTCTTTGATAAAATTTAATACTCTTTCATAATAAAATTCCTGGAGTGGTTAGGGATACACGGGACATACCAAAGCATAATAATGGCATCTTACAAGCCTACAGCTAACATTAAATTAAATGGTAGAGAAGAAAGGCTGTCCACTCTCTATATACCTACTCAATATAGTACTTGAAGTTTTAGCTGGAGCAATAAGACAACTGACGGAATCCAAAGAGTTTCAAATTAGAAAGGAAAAAGTCAAACTATCATTAGTTACAGATGATATGATATTATACAAAAGCGACCCTGAAAAACTCCACCAGAGAACTCTTACAGATGATAAACACTTTGAGCAAAACAATTAACAAGATTTTAAAAAATTAACTTGCGCAAATCTGTAGCCCTCCTCTATACAAATGACAAATGAATTGAAAAGAAATCATGGAAACAACACTCTTCACAAGAGACTCAAATAATATAAAATATCTTGGGGTAACTCTAACCAAGCAAGTAAAAGAGCTATATGATATAAATTTCAGGTCTTTGATGAAAGAAATTGAAGAAGGTATCAGATGGAAAGATCTCCCATGCTCATGAATCTCTAGAATTAAGATAGTAAAAATGGCTATTCTACCAAACTCAATCTACAGATTCAACATAATACTCATCAAAAAATATTTAGACAGGGTTTCTCTGTGTAGCCTTGGCTGTCTTGGAACTCCCTCTGTATACCAGGCTGGCCTTGAACTCACAGAAACCCACCTGGTTCTGCCTCCTAAGTTCTGAGATTAAATGTGTGTACCACCACCACCCAGTTACAACACAATTCTTTACAGACCTTGAAAAGACAATTATCAGCTTCATGTGGAAATAAAAACCAAAAAATAAACAAACAAACAAACAAACAAAAAGCAAGACAGGAAAGCTAAAGCAATCCTGAAGAATAAGAAAAACTGTTGGAAGTATCACCATCCCTGATTTCCAGTTGAACTGCAGACATAATATTGGCATAAAAATGGACTCATTGATCAATTGAATCAAATTGAAAACCCATACATACATTTACACACCTACAGAAACCTGATTTTTTTTATAGTTAAGCCAGAAATATATACTGGGGGAAAAGACAGAATCATCAACAAATGCTGCTGTATGTCTTCATGAAGAAGAATACAAATAAATCCATATTTATAACACTGCACAAACTCAAGCCCAAGTAGATCAAAGACATCAACATAAAATCACATACACTGAACTTGATAGAAGAGAAAGTGGGGAGTAACCTTGAATGCACTGGCACAGAAGACAATTTTCTGAACAGAACATCCATAGAACAGGTACTGAGATCAACAGTTACTGCTGGGGACCTCACGGAACTGAAAAACTTCTATAAGGCAAAGGACACTGACAATTGGACAAAACAGCAATAGAAAAGCAAATAATTCAGTTCAAAAACTAAATAGAGAATTGTCAATAGAGGAATCTCAGATAGTCAAGAAACATTTAAAGAGACGTTCTTTATCCTTAGCCATTTGGGAAATGCACATCAAAATGACTTTTAAGATTCAAAAACACATGTGAGAGATCATGCTGGCAAGGATGTGGAGCAAGATGAGTACTTGGTTGGTGGGTCTGCAAACTTCTAAAGCCACTATGGGAATCAGTATGGCAATTCCTCAGAAAATTGGAAATTCATCTACCTCAAGAACCAGTTATACCACTCTTGGGCATATACCCAAAGGATGTTCCGCCTTACCACAAGGACACTTGCTCAATTATGTTCATGTCACCTTTACTTATAATAGACAGAAACTGGAAACAACCTAGATGTCCCTCAACTGAAAGATGGATAAAGAAAATGAGGTGCATTTACATAATGGATTATTGCTCAGCTGTTTTCTTTTTTTAATTGACATGATGAAATCTTTTCCCATTATGTAGCCTACCACTTTTACTAAATGATGGTATCCTTTTCCATATGGAAGCTTTTGAATTTCACAAGGTTCCATTTATTAATTGTTGTTCTTAGTGTCTATGCTATTGGTTTTCCGTACAGAAACTCTTTTCCTGTGTCAATGAGTTCAAGACTAGTCCCTACTTTCTCTTCTATCAGGCTCAATGTATGTCCATCCATTTGGAGTTGAGGTTTCTGTAGGGTGATAAGTATGGATCTATTTGCACTCTTCTACATGTAGACATTCAGTTTAACAACCACCATTTGTTGAAGTTGCTATCTTTTCCCAATGTGTTTCCAGCTTCTCTAACAAAAGTCAGGTGTCCATAGAACTTAAGTTTGGGTCTTCAATTTTATTCCATTTATCAACATCTCTGTTTTTATAATAAAAACATTATAGTACTATACTGTTTTTATTACTATAGGTTGTAGCACAATTTGAGATCAGGAATGGTGATACTGCCACAGTTCTTTTATTATTCAGGATTGCTTTAGTTATTTGGGGGGTGTGTGTGTGTGTGTGTGTGTGTGTGTGTGTGTGTCTTAATTAAAATTGTCCCCTCAGATTCTATAAATAATTGTATTGAAATTTTGATGGGGATTGTGTTCAGTCTGTAGATTTCTTTTAGGACAATAGCCATTTTTACTATATTAATCCTACCAATTCATAAGCAGGGTAGGTAGCTCTTTTCCATCTTCTTATATTTTCTATAATTTCTTTCTTCAAAGATGCAAAAGTTTTTAATCATACGGGTCTTTAACTTCCTCAGTTAGAGCTAACCCAAGATACTTTTGAAGCTAGTATAAAAGGTATTTTTCCCCTAATTCCTTTCTCAGTCTATCATTTGTATGAATTCCAACTGTCCTTCATAATAAAAATCCTCAAGAGACTGGGGGTACAAGGAACATACCTCAAAATAATAGAGATGATTTACAGCAAGCCCACAGACAAACATCAACATAAATGAAGACAAGCTCAAAGCATTTCCACTAAAATCAGAAGCAAGACAAGGCTGTCCATTCCCTCCATATCTATTCCATGCAGCACTTGAACTCTTAGCTAGCATAGTAAGGAAATTAAAGGAGACCAAAGGGATACAAATGGAAAGGCAAGGTGTCAAAGTATCATTATTTTCAGGTGATATGATTTGTATTCATAAGTGACCCAAAAAATTCCATCAGGAAATTCTTATGGCTGATAAACATTTCCAGCATAGTAGCAGGATACAAAATCAATACACAAAAATCAGTAGTCTTACTATATACAAAAGGTCTGTACTTTTAAGCCCTGATCTGGCTAGATTTTTTTTAAAATACTGATTTCTCTCTCTCTCTTCTCCTCCTCTTCCTCCTTCTTCTCCTCCTCACCTTCCGTCCTCCTCCTGTTTCTTCACTAGCCAAAGCAACTTTTCTCTTTAGGACCATTTCCTTGTGATCACACAAGCCTTGGTGATATTTCCCCCTTCCTCTTTGATAAATAACAGAACAATTGCATATACTTGCTTTAACCTTCTAAAATTGCTGAACAAGAACATTACTCTAAACACATGATGCTGATAGTCAAGATGCAGTCAGGATTTGAGCTCATTGAGAAATTTTCAGCTCAACAAAAGAAAACAAATTAAATAAGGACTTCTTTCCAGTCATACACACTTGGATATCTGAATAGGTTATAATGATATTGTTTATTACATGTGCATAATGTCTCTCTTCTTAGTAACCAAAATACAGCCATTGTTCTTAAAATATTAATTAAGTAGCACTTGATTAAATACATACATACATATGAATGACATTCAAAAATAAGCAATGCAGCCAGTAGAGAGGCTGTCAAGTAAAAATACAATATAAAGACCCTCTTCCTTTAAATAAATCTTTAAAGCAATATGCCTTTTGTCACCAGTCTGGCAGAGCTGAGGGATCATTGAGAAAGAAGGGGGTGGAAAGATTGTGAGATTCAGAAAAACAGGGAGTTGCTGAGAGACTGTGTCTCCCAGGAATGTCAGAAGCTGTGCTGATAAAATCTCATCAATGTAACTGCTTAGTAATTATGACACCAATAGACATGCTAACACGAATGACCCAGGAGTGCTCAACCATACACAAGGAACTACAGGCTATTCAGGAATGCTAGGAATGGGAGAAACAGTCTTCCCCAGTGAAGAGCGTGCCAGTTGGTTATCCGATCTGAAATGGTCAGTCCTGAAAAATTATACATATAATATCCTCTTGGATGTACTAGCTGTCAACCAAAGTACCAGATACTTCGTGTATGAGAGTTCTCTGTGCCTTCCCCCATGTCCTTCATTACAGATCTTTTAGCTCACGAGGCTTTCCCCATACCATCTAGCTATGCTTGTTAATAACCAGATAATGTTGATCATCATTTAGGTACATCTCTTTTGTTCCAAAACACCACAGCACCACATTCAGATACTGTCGGAAAACACACAGAGACATCAATAATTGCACAACTTAATGGATGTGATTTTTCTACTTTCACACAAATTTCTCTGAATACTGAATTTTTCTCATAGTGGGGCAGAAACATGACAATTGTGCCCAATGAAGTGGCCAACAGAACAAAAGCATAATCTGATCCTCCTGGCTTGCCCTACCCTGAACCAATGACCAAAGAGTGTAAGCACCCTGGAGTATCCAGTTACAAGCTAATGGACACTCTGCTTGCCTGGCTCTGTGGACCATCATCTTTCCCAACCGTTGACCTGATCCTACCTGCTTAGACTTCTAACAGAACTGAGGAATTACTTATTATCTACCAAGAAAAGCTTTAACCTTGTCCTGACATCTGTTCCAGCACATTTGAGCACTCACTCAGTCAGTGGTCTGTAAATAAAATTGTGCCCTTATACCTTATATTTATGAACCAATATATAAATTATTTCTCCTGTCTAGCAAGCCAGGAAAATTCATGCCCAGACCCTAAAAGTACCCTAACTAAAATTAAATTGTCACATATGCATATTACTTACTTACTTACTTACATACATACTTACTATTAAATAATTGTGTATTTCGAACATAGTTCTTTTTTATAATGCATTAGAATTTCTGGGGTTTTTTTCTGAGTTTTTCTAAATTTTCTTTATTTTATGTGTCTGGGTGAATACCTAAACATTCCCCTAAGTGTCTGGTACCTATTAGTATTCTCTCTCTGTGTGTATATATTGTCCTATTTTATATATATATATATATATATATATATACATTGCCCTATTGTCTATATTTAAATTATACATATGTATATGTTTATACATATGTATATATATATATATATATATATATATATATATATATACACACACACACACACATACACATACACATGTGTGTGTGTGTGTGTGTGTGTCCCTAAATGTCTAATATCTGTGAAGGCCAAAAGAGGATATCCCCTGGGACAGGAGTTACAGATCTTTATGAGTCACCATGCAGGTCCTGAATATTAAACCTGGGAACTCGGAAGAGCAGCAGTGTTCTTAACTGCTGAGCCATCTCTCCAGCCCTAGAATTTCTTCTATGTTTTTCTATGTGATATTATGGATTTTGCTAATTCTAATCTATGGTATCTTCATCAGACCCTTACTAGTTCCCTGTTGGCACTTGGGCTGATGTCAAGAGATCGTCTGTCTCCATGGGCAAAGTGGGATCACCTCTCCCTTGATTCTTACTACCCATTTCAATAGTCTCTTGAATATCATGAGTATAGACACTGATTTAAAGGATAGTACGAATATCGCCAGCATGAGACATTTGTGTGTTTATGCAGTGTTGGTATTTTTATTAGTTGCTTTCTTGGGACAATAGACCTATGAAACTTATGTTCAAAGTTCAAGCCACAGTTATTTATTCCATATTCATTTGGGTAATTACTTAATTGTGATATGACTCCCTTAAGCT
Source organism: Mus pahari (assembly GCF_900095145.1). Classification (NCBI taxonomy): domain Eukaryota; kingdom Metazoa; phylum Chordata; class Mammalia; order Rodentia; family Muridae; genus Mus; species Mus pahari. The sequence continues at coordinate 35,857,150 of NC_034609.1, read as the reverse complement.
TCTCGAGGACCTACATTCCTTCTTTTCCCTCTTGCTACTTCTGTTTAAACTCTTTAAATAGTATCTGGCTTGTTCAAGTTGTTCAACATACATTTTCAGGATACTGTTTTGTTTAATTATAATGGTGAGTGCTTTTATAATTAACATAATAATATTTGAAGCAATTCTATTCAAAAACTACTTGGAGCATGAATACATAATTTGAGAAACCCATTATTGTCCCTCTTGATTTTTCTAGATACTGATTGCATTCAAGTTTCATTTCAGGTATTTTGCTAAGTACTTGGGTATGTTGTGATTTTTATATACCTGGAAAAATGCATATGCATATCATTACATTCTTTTTTATATATCATTACATTCTTAAAGCATTCATTTGTCACTGTTTTAGTTTGCTTTTTTTAATCATTGTGATAAAAATGTTCTAATTAAGAACAACTTGAGGAGGAAACGCCTTATTTCAGTTTATAGGTTATAGTCTGTCCATCGTCAGGGATGCCAGGACAAAGCTTGAGTTGGGAACTGAAACAGAGGCCGTGAGGGAATGCTGCTTTAATGTTCTAAGGCTATAATACTTGCCCTGGCTTGCCCAGCTTTCTTACACAACAGACTCATGTACTTAGGAACAGTACTGATAAACAGTGGAATGAGCCTGCTATGTCAATCAGCAATCAAGAAAATGCCCCACAGGTGTGTCTACAGAGCAATCTGATGGAGGTGGTCCTTCGGATGAGGTCCCTTCCTGCTAGGTGTGTAAAGTTGACAAACAGGGTTAGCCATTACAGTCATTGAACTCCACTGGGAGCAAGTTTGAACTTACCTTAAAAGACATTTACCAATGCCTAGAGATGTTTTTGTTTTGTTTTTGTTTTTATGTTTTTTTTAAACAAGGTCTCAATACAAGAGTGAATAACTCTAGTGCACTGGTTCTCAACCTGGGGGTCATCTAAGACCATTGGAAAACACAGATATTTATATAATGATTTATAACAGTAGCAAAATTCCAGTTATGAAGAAGCAGCAAAAATAATTTTATGGTTGGGGGTTTGTCTCAGTCAGGGTTTCTATTGCTACACAGACATCATGACTAAGAAACAAGTTGGGGAGGAAAGGGTTTACTCAGCTTACACTTCCACATTGCTGTTCATCACCAAAGGAAGTCAGGACTGGAACTCAAGCAGGTCAGGAAGAAGGAACTGATGCAGAGGCCACGGAGGGATGTTACTTACTGGCTTGCATCCCCTGGCTTGCTCATCTTACTTTCTAATACAACCTAGGACTACTAACCCAGGGATGGCACCACCCACAATGGGCTGGGCCCTCCCACCCTTGATCACTCTTTGAGAAAATGCCTTATAGCTGGATCTCTTGGAGGCCTTTCCTCAAGGGAGGCTCCTTTCTCTGTGATAATTCCAGCTTGTGTCAAGTTGACAACACAAAACCAGCCAGTACAGGGTCACAACAATATAAGGAAGTGTATTAAAGGGTTGCAGCATTAGGAAGGTTAAGAACCACTGGGCAGTGGATGTTGGCTAAGGATGCTGTTAAAAGTCAGGCATGGTTACTGACTCTTCTAACCAGTACTTAGAAAACTGAAATAGATAGTTTGTTTATTTACATTTCAAACGTTATCCCCTTTCTTAGTATAAAAATGAAAAAAATAAAATAAAAAACATCATTAAAAAAAAGAAGAAGAAGAAAACTGAAGTAGAAGACTCTTCCATTTGAGATCAGGCTGGGCCCAAGTAATGAATTCAAAGAGGCTTGCTGGGCCACACAGTAAAACTTGTCTCAAAAACAAGACGAACAAGAATGCTTTTAGGAATCTCACAATGAATGGGTGAAACACTGCAGAAGTGGTTAAATGGTGAAGAGCATTTGCTGCTCCTGCAGAGGAGTAGGGTTCAATTCCCAGCACCCACACAGATGGTTGGCTCACAACCATCTCTAACTCCAATTCCAGGGAAGCCAACATCCTCGTCTGGTGCCTCCATGGGCACCAGATATGCACATGGTGCATAGACATACATGCAGGCAAAACACCCATATACATAGAGAGTAATTTCATTAAATTTTTTAAAAAGGAATTCTACAATACACGATAGAGTCAATAAGTCAACACCTTCCATTCAAAATGAGAATTATTCTGCCCCCAATGCCAATACCATCAACATTAAGGAATCCTGCCTCAATCGGGTACTCTAAATTTTTAAATATATAAAGTACTTAATGCATTTTTTTCCTGGGTGTGCATGTCTATAACATATTATTACTCAAAGCAAGTATATATTGGTTCAGTTTTTAGACATGCAGCCTTTAGCATCATCAAACTGTTGTGGCCCGTGCTGGCCTGATGCTATTTTTGAAACGAGGGGAAAGCCGAGAGAGCTCGCATGGAGCAGATTTCTCTGCACAGGGTCCCTCACACCGGCAACCCAGTGAGATCCAAATGGTTCCATGAGATGCGCAGGCTGCTGCTGAAGACCCAGGGCCCCAGAGCAGGGCAGTTGTGAAAGAGTAGATTCTACTGGTGCCTACCCGCAAAGCAGACTAGAAACTCCGCCTTTATTCTTTATACATTCTCACTCAGCTGCAGCTACTACAATGAACCTAGATGATGAGACCAAGATGCTCAAGGCCAAGGTGGTGCATTCCACTCCCTGGGGGAGACAGTGGTTCTTCCGGATGCTCGCCAAGGGAACAAAGCCAGCTGCCCCGCGTGCCCCTCAAGCGGCAACTGTTTCAAACATATTTACCCAAAACTCTTTGAAATTGGGTTTTACTCTTCCTTCACAACCTTGGAGAATTTTAATAATTTATACATCTTCACCTTGACCACAGAAATATTTTGTCATTGATGTTTCCATTAAATTGTACTTGCTTTAAGTCAGCGTGGGGTTGAAATGCACTCCGGTGAATTCTCTGACTGCTTTCGCTCGTTTATCAAGGATGTATATCGACAGTTTACCCGGACAGAATCCTGCCCTTGGACATGATGTTTACAAGGAAGAAACAATCATGGTCTTGTATAAGTTCCTTTGTGAAGGGAAAACAAAACTTGCACATCAATAAAAACTACAGTCCCTGTCACTATCTGCATTCCTTTCTGCTCTAGAATACTCAATGTACTTCTGGCACCTCCCTCCCTCCAGCCTCTTGATGGAAACCTAATGACAACGTGAGGCCGAGGAGGGCTAGGCCAAGATTTCTCCAACTCAGAACAGCAGCTCGGCGAAAGGACAGATTGACATTTTCATCCCTGCCCCGTGAATCAGAAGGAATTGTTTGATGATGAATTGAAGATGCCGTGTTGTCAACTGGATATTTAACCAGAGTTTAGAGCATTAAACAGATATCAGCTGAGCCTTGCTGTGTGCTTAAATAGCAGGCTCCACAAAGGATGGAGGCGGGAACCAAAAGGAACATGTTTTAGAATGTGCAGGGGGATGATACAGATACAACCATTGTAAATGATAAATGAGTCTTAAGTCACCCCGTGCTGGAGGGAGGAGTTGGCATTTTGGCTGGCATTTTAACAAGAGAGGCAGGCAGAAGCAGGAGGCAAGACTCTTTACAATAGGGACCAAGATGAAGGAGAGAAAGACCTTAGGTACCAGGAACTTCAGAAGTCCGACTCTCTAGAGTCTCACTGACCTGTTGCAATCTTAATGTTATTTAAAGTTTCCCAGTGGCCTCAGTATAAAAGAGGAAACGGGTTAAATTGATTTTTACGCGAAGCCCAATACATCTAAACCCATAACAATGATATACGTACACCCTTTTGAAATTGCATGATGTTTGTGATATTTGTCAAGTGTCTTAGAAGTACAGAACTTCTCAGTTTGGGCCTGCCACACGTCAAGGGCTTAATAGTCACCTGTGTCCGTGATGACTATCACCCTGGGCAGGGCAGGATTGGGGTTTAAACAAAGCCTTGGGCTACTGGGAAGCTAAAATCATTTGAATGCTACCGAAAAGTAACATGCATGTCGCCCTCCACGCTTGGCTGTTTCTGTAATAGAATTCACATAACAGGCAGAAGTTGACGGCTCTAGATATCTCTCGGGACTATGTGGTCACCTGTCCAGCTTACAGAGAAGTGGCATCCACCTGTGACTGGAGGTACATTTAGGAGATAAAGGCATTCTTAGAGTCAGTGGAGAGAGACCCTGGTAAGAGGTACCACTTGTTAGTTGCTTTAGTGCTTGGTACAAGCAACAATGCTAATTAATTCCATCATCAATGAAGATGATGGAATTTTTCAAGTACAAAATAGAATTAAGTACAGAGGAAATTAAAGATTGATGTGAAATGCTTATTCATTTTTGCAATGCAGAACATAGATTTTGTGTGTGTGTGTGTGTGTGTGTGTGTGTGTGTGTGTGTGTGTTGCACATGCACACAAATATCATGGTACGGTATCCTGAAGATACAAAGATAAAGATTTGAAATCAATACGTTCCTGATCAAAATGACCTTGACATTCTCCTCAGCTTACTTAAATTCCAGCTAAGTGTCTCCTGAAACACAGGTCTTGATATCCCTATTGGTACAACTTTTGTTTTAGAAAAATCTGTAAATTTTTTTCCTCATTTGGGATATATGTCAATTTTCTCTCAGCCTCTGGCCAGTTAATGGCCAAGGAAAGAAGAACCTAACCATCTTTTTGAAATGTAAATATCCAAGGAGCTAGTGGCCCCTACTCCCTACATCCCTGCATGCCTTTCTTAAAATGGAGCTGACTTCAGCAGCCTAAATGCAGTCTTCCTTCACTGGTGAACTTTAACTGGATATTTTTTTTTCTCTTTGATGCAATTCATTTGCATATGCTTTTTCTTTTTCTAAACATAAAGAAGAAAATAAAGTAGAGTAAATAATAAACACAAGAGGACAAGAGGAAAGATGAATAGAAAACAAAACATAGGGGTATATAAAACCTCTAAACTGCCTTTAAACATCTGAAAGACTATCCAGGTAAGAAAGATCAGGTACTCAGTTGATAAAACATGAGTTGGAATTTTATGAGCTAATCTTGAGTAACCATATTTATGTAGGGAAAGAAGAATTTATAAATAGTTTCCTGGAGTGTACATCCACCATCTATATATTGAGGCCGCTTAGACCTATTGATCATTTTTATCTCCCTACAATATTTTCAACTTCTGGAGAAAGTCCTAGTTGTAGGTAATAATCTGTCCCCTCGTACGTGACCTTTCTTTCTATGTTCCCCCCTTTTACTCTGAATGCACAATATGTTACTTTCAGAGCCGTGTGTGAACTTTCTGATCCGGGTGTTAGAGGTCAACCTCTGGCCTCTTTGACGTCCTGGTTCATAGAGCAGCATCCTTCGTTGTCTCCTCTAGTTGTTCTCACTGCCCAGCAACATTACTGTTACCAGGTACCTCCTCAAATATAAGCATATAATGCATATCTCTAAAATGTATACGGTTTACAAGAGTTAGAATAGTATTTCAGATGGATAGATCATTAGCCCTGGAGTGTGGCATTTAGAAATGTTTTATGGCCAAACATCTGATGGGAGCGTTTATGAGTAGTGCTCCCATAAATCCTTTAGCAAATTATATCTATAAATGCAAATAAAAACATCTTGGAAGCATATTTCCCACCGTTAATCATAAATATGTTGCTCTTCGTAGTTATGAATTCAAGAAAGCAGGCAGAGTTTTTGTATAATGACAGATTTTTCAAACACTGTTAGATGAAATACAACATATGTAAATTAAGATATTTAGCCTACCCAAACAATAAAGTCATTGGAAAATAGCAACAGTATACAGAGATATCATAAGAAATGGATCTATTTCTTTTCAAGCACCAGGGTAAAAACAAAAAGACTGTGGATATAAACCAACATTCAAAAGATGTGTATCTGAAAAAAAAAACAACAACAATCACACAGAGAGATGTGTAATTAGTCATTTGGATTTTAGAAAAGTTGATGTGTTTCCTCTTTTCCTTGTAGTCAAATTGTAGAACGACTCTAAAGGTTACAAAATCAGAATCGTCAAGACCACAGTTACCAAGTTCTTGACAATGGTGGATGTATTGGGACTTTCTAATCCTCCCACGGTACCCTCATACTTCTTAGGTTAAGTGAGATCAGAGGATTTCTATAATTTTTAAGATGTTTTTAACTTTCCATTTTGTGTTTCTGTGCCTGCACACCAGAAGAGGGCATTAGATTCCCTGTAGATGAGTCACAGGCAGTTGTGAGCTGCCTCACATGGGTGCTAGAAACATAACCCAAGTTCTCCACAAGAGCAGAAATTGCTCTTGACCACTGAGCTGCCTTCCAGCCCTAAGCTTAGCATGTTTTCAGATGTACCATGCAGACTGTAGAATTCTGATTTTCAAGAATAATGGACAGTCTTCTATTATGTGAGGACATGCATGTTTTCCAACTCTAGGGGGAAAAAAAATACAAGAAATGATACTTGGTCTCCAGAAGTTATCATTAGATCTTTATTTAGAAAACAAAACAAGAAACAGATGAAAAAAAAGAATACTTTTTCATCTATTATATATCAACTCTGAGAGCAAACCTACATTTTAAATAAACATTAACTGTTTTTAAAATAAATAGTATGTCTATTTCTTAATGTCCAGTGACATTTTTCTTTGTGTCTGTTGTCTTCATTTTTTCCTGTTCCCAATTTGTGTTTTTTTCATGTTGACCACCAAGTTTAAATGCAAAGGTAACTAAGAGAGTCAGCCAACTAACCTATTATACCCTTAGTAAGTTACCATTACTAATATAGCCATCAGATCATGCAAACTTCTCCAAAGATTGGACAGAAGAACAAACATTAGCCACACACAATCACAATGCTTTTAAAATGGCTTTGGTTTGGGGTGTGTGTGTGTGTGTTGGGTTTTTGTTTATTTGGTTTGGGTTTGTTTGTTTGTTTTTTCAAGAGAGGGTGGCTCAGTCAATAAAGTGCTTCCCATGCTAGCGCAGGCACCTGTGTAAGAATCTCAACCCCGAAGTAAAGAAGCTGGGTGGAGACCATGCACCTCAACTCCCAGTGCTGAAGATGAGAGAAGTCAACCCCTGGGGCATGGTGCCCACCCAGTCCAGCCAAACCAGCAAATTCCAGGTTCAGTGAGATACCCTGCAAAGGAAAACTACTATGGCATGATTGACCAGACGATGTAGAGCTATGACCTCCACAAACATGTACACATATGTGCATGTGCACACACAACATATATGTACCCAGAGACAGATATGTTTTCTAGCCTGACCCTATGTAGCTCTGGAGTATTGTTAACTTACTCAGGCTTGTCTCTTTATTTACCCCAATATCCACTGCCCAGTGCTTAAGGTTCTATACAAACTGAAAAGTGTCTGAAGGGGGTTAGGAGCCTATGACAGGGCACAGTGATCCCTCGTTGCCTGTTTCTTTACTGGTTTACTTTGCTGTTTCAAAGGAAGATATGGTTAATTTATTATGAGGCAGAGATTAGCTTATGTAAAGCCAGAGACCCAAACGAACGTTCAGAGCCGGTGTGTTATTGACTTAATGGTCTGTCTTAATGAGCTGTGTAACCACCCTCTGTTCAGAACGTTGCTAGTTTACCTAATTTCATGTTATTTTCTCCTTTAAATGCTTCAGACATTGAAGTCATGGAGTTATTTGAATCCTTATTGATTTTGACTTCCTAGAGCGCATGCCTAAAGCCTGACTTAAAACTTATCAGAAATGTTTTTATTTTTATATGTAAGCAGAAAATAGGAACATTAAAGGTGGGGTATGTTTAATCCTTTCTAAGGGCAATACATTCATACATATGTACATACACACATACACACGTGCATACATATATTACAGTCTTATTTCACAAAAATACCACTTTTTAATTTTTTTTAAAAAAAATGTTCAACTGTATTTGTCGAAGCTTTAATTGAAGCAGGATAGAAAATGAAGATTAAGAGGATATTGATTGGAAAGGAGGCCCTTAACCCAGAGTCTCATAGACATCTTCACCAGCTGACAGTAAGTCAAAAAAAAAATCCCAGGAAACTCATGGCTTACCAACTCACTCTACCATCAACTCATGGCTTACCAACTCACTCTACCGTCAACTCATGGCTTACCAACTCACTCTACCATCAACTCATGGCTTACCAACTCACTCTACCATCAACTCATGGCTTACCAAATCACTCTACCATCAACTCATGGCTTACCAAATCACTCTACCATCAACTCATGGCTTACCAAATCACTCTACTGTCAACCAAGAAGCATCTGTTTACAGCAGATGGTAATCAACAGGGACCCATGACTGGCAGAGGCACAGGGGAAAGGAGACAGCAGAATGTCCAGTCCTTAGTAGAATATACGCTGCACAGCTTCCTCCAAAGCCTATAGCAGAAGAAGGAACAGAAAGAGTTTAGAGCCGGAAGCAATGGACAGCTAGAAGGCAAAGGTGTCTACTGGACACAGCGGGGCAGCTGCGCCAATGACCTCACAGCACTTGTGACAACACGCATGGGTCCTGTGTAAGCCCATGACAGACCAAATCCCAGCATGGAGAGGGGAGTTGGCCACAGAGGTTCACCCCTAGCTGAGGAGTTATTGTCAACTGTTAGCTGCCAAGAAAGGAAGGGGCAGTTTTCTCTGAGAGTGTAGCCCGAGTTAAGTTGACCATGCTCCAGTGAAAGGCCAAACACATCCAAGGACCGCACAAATTGCCCATGATGTGGGGGGAAAGAGATGGAAAGTTGGCTGAGGAGGAAAAGGGTTGAATCTGGAAAGAGTTGTGGGAGGCAGGGAGACTATGGTCAGAACATATTATCATTTATAAAGGTTTTATAATACTCATATATTAATATAGTGTAATATATTATAAAACATAAACAGTATATATAAATATATACTTAAAGAAATATGTTTGTTTAAAGAAAAATAGAATCCCAGAATCACAAAGCCGGTGAGATGGCTCAGCAGGTAAACATACCTGTTGCAAAGCATAAAGTCTTGACCTGGATCTCCCATACCCAGATGCTAGAAAGAAGAGCAAACTCCTACATGTGCACCACGGTCTGTATACACACATATGTAACAAACTCCTACATGTGCACCACGGTCTGTATACACACATATGTAACAAACTCCTACATGTGCACCACGGTTTGTATACACACATATGTAACAAACTCCTACATGTGCACCACGGTCTGTATACACACATGTAACAAATTCCTACATGTGCATCATGGTATGTATACACACATATGTAACAAAATAATTTTAAAGATGAACTCCAGAACAATTAGCAGCACTTGCTGTGAAGGACAATATCCATTTTATATAGATATTCTTCACATAAGAATATCAAGTACCCCTTTGTCTCTCTTATAAGAGCATTTGCTAATATGCATAAGCTGCCAACAATAGACAGTGTCATCTTTGTACAGCTGTTCGCCGTCCTACCACAAGCACCTAGGAGAACATCACACCTGTTACTGCAGATAATTTCAAGTGGGAGAAGTCTCCAGGTAGCTACAATGAAGCAGTAACTAAGTAGACTGATGGGAAAGGACCACCCTCCAGCTCCTGGTCCTGGGTCCTACAAGAAAGCAGGCTAAGCAAGCCAAGAGGAGCAAGCCAGTAAGCAGCATCCCTCAATGGCCTCTGCATCAGCTCCTGCCTCCAGGTTCCTGCCCTGTTTGAGTTCACACCCAGATGTCACTCAATGATGAACAGTGATGTGGAAACATAAACCAAATAAATCCTTTCCTCCCCAAGTTGCTTTGGTCATGGTGTTTTAATCACAGCAATTGTGACCCTAAGAGTTCTTTCATATTTGAATATTTCACATATTCAATTGTGCTAAGAGTTCTTTCATAGCAAAAAGGAAAGGGTTTAGGAAATATTTTGCTTACCCACTTAAATTGTGGTAAAAACACTTAAAAGTACAAACACTTAGGGCTGGAGAGATGGTTTAACAAGACCCAAATTCAGTTCCTAGCACCTATGCTGGGCAGCTCACAGTCACCTGTAGCTCCAGCCTCAGAGGATCCCACATTCTCTTCTGAGTTCTGTGGGCCCATGCAGACATTTGTATACACACACACACACACACACACATACACACACTCAAATGACTTCAAACAATTTTAGTTAAAATACTTCAGTTATCATCTGTGAACAGTTGTAGTTAAAATGCTTGTGTGTGTGTTGTTCTTTTTTTTTTTTATTTTTAGATATTTTCTTTATATGCATTTCAAATACTATCCCCTATCCTGGTTTCCCCTTCGAAAATCCCCTATCTTTTTCCCCTCCCCCTGTTCACCAACCTACCCACTCCCATTTCCTAGCATCAGAGATAGGTTTTTGTGGAGTTCAGTTGTGGATAAAAGCACTGATCGTGTCTTCAAAGTTAAAACAGAAAACATGAGGGGAAAACATATAAGAACTCTGAGGACTGTGAACCTCGGAGAAAGGGAGCCTTTAATTCTAGAGTGTAATGTGGGGCTGGAGAAATGGCCGCTCACAGCACATACTGCTGACGGAACAGGAGTACCTGACACCTCTGTCCTCCACAAACAGACACCTGTACCACACATACACAAACACACACACACACACACACACACACACACACACCCCTTAGGGGGGGAAAAACTGAATCTTTAGAACATGACATCAAGGAAGTAAGGAAGTGTTGTGTGTTGGGTTCTAGTTTAATGTGACCCCAGCCATGTTGGTTATGAGTGGGGGACATTTCATCTATCAGGTTACACTGGCATGCATCCCCAAACAACAGAAAGTCTCTGAAGTAATCAGCTAAGGACGGTGTGTGGTCACCAATGTCAAGGCTGTTTCTTAACTGGTACTGGACACATAGATTTGGGGGGAAACCAAGTACATTCCTGTTACCCACAGGCAACAGGACAATTCCAGAGAATATTAGTCCTCTATGCCAGGGAAGTTATGGTGAGTGAAGAAGCTTAGGGTGTGGGAAATCACAGCAGAGCATGCTCATGTCTCAGAGAATCAAGAAGCAGAGAATAGAAAGTTGCTGGGGTGGGGGAGGGGGTCTGATGCTAAGGTCCTGTTCCCCAATTGGTTCTTGATCTGTCAGTAAAGAAAGCCTTGGGGGCAATTGTTGGGCAGAGGTATAGACGGGACTTCAGGGTCGTGGGAGGAAGAGAGACGCAGGGAGAAGAATGGATTTTCACCTTGCTTTGGAGAGAAGAGGACTGGACAACCATGTGAGATCTCAAAACGGAGTAGCCACACAGGCCACACCTATAGGCGGGTGATCAGGGGACTTTAGCAACTGAACAGGTGGAAGAGACTGAGATAAGAAATTGGTACAGTTTTCCAGGCGGGAGGTAGTAATGCCCAGCAATTGTGTCCTAAGGCAAGTTGACAAGGAACGGTGTGTGTCTTTTGTCTGAGGATTCAAGGGAAGCTGGTAGCAGTCACCTCCCAGAGTAAAGGCGAGTAGAGCATAAAACTACACACAACAGAAAGAGACTGGAAGCATGGCTGGGCTGTAAACCCCAAGACCCACCCTCTAAGACCTTAGCCTGCCAACAAGGTCCCACTTCCGAAAGGCCCCATGTCTCAGTCAGTGTGCTATTGCTGTGAAGAGACACCGTGACCATTGCAACTCTTATAAAGGAACGCATTTAACTGGGGCTTAATGACAGCTCAGAGGCTTAGTCCACTGTCACCAAGGCAGGAAGCATAGTGGCATGCAGGCAGACATGGTGCTGGAGAGGTAGCTCAGGGTTCTGTATCCGGATTACCAGGCAGCAGGAAGAGAAGAGGCACTGGCTCCTGCTTGAATCCTCAAAGCCCACATCCAATGACATACTTTCTCCAAACAAGACCACACCTACTCCAATGCCACACCCACTCCAAGGCCACACCTCCTCGTCCTAGACAGTGCTATTCCCTGATGATTGATGGCATTCAAATATATGATGGCCATTCTTATTCAAACCACCATACCTCAAATAGTGTAAGGACTGGAGATCCAGTGCTCAAACACATGAGCCTGTGGGGAAGGCTTCACAGTCAAGTCATAAAGATCGGGTGAGATTTCCTATGAGCTGAAAGAGAACATTCTTACGCCTTAGCTGCCTCTGGAAGGAATGTGCATTATTACAAAGTTTAAGTCAATAATATTTAATTAAGAGAATCTTGGATTCCCAGATTCTGTTTACTGGTGACTTTAAAACAGGCTCTTCCTAGCATGAAATTTCTAGCTTTTTAGGGTTTTTTTTTTTTTTTCTTTTTTAGGGTTTTTTTTCCTACTAACCTTGGCGGTATTTCAAGCTCTACTCTTGGTAGTAATTCAATGCCTTCCTGGATGATATTGATTAACATAATACACTTCAGAAAGGCATGAAAATTTAAAGAACTATTTTAAACTTCAGAACTGTTTCCCTTTGATTTCAGCCTGACAGTTGAAAGTGGCTCCCATACGAGTTCTTTCACCTGCCGTAACTTACTTCATAAAAGAGAAGCCTTGCTCACACCAGCTTTCACACTTGGAATAAACAAGAAGGACCAAGACGGTACCCCTTAAATAATCAAAATGCTCCCCAGTTATGCAATGTAATGAAATACCACAGGATTGACATTCGGCACATTCACTTTATTTCTCTTTTTCTTGAAGTGTGTGTGTGTGTGTGTGTGTGTGTGTTGGTTCACATGCAGCTGTGTATAGGTCATGGTACATGCACATGTAATGCATATGTGTGTGGAAGCTTGAGTATGACTGGGCTTTTTTTTTTTTCCTACAGTGTCTTACTGGGTTTAAATTTACCAGGCTGAGGTGGATGGCCCCACAGTCCATCTGTCTCTACCTCCCAGCACTGGAATACTAGCATGTGCATCACAACCAGTCTCCCTTTAACACAGGTTCTGTGGGTCAAACGCAGTACCTCACCCATTACAAGCAAGCACTTAGCTAACCAAACCATCTACCCAGCCCTGTTTAATATATAGATTAATAGAAGAAAGAATAACTTTGCTTATTGAAACTGTATACACAGTCAATCTTGATTGGCTATAATACAACCATTCAAATAGCAATACATACAAAGAGTTAAGATGTTGAAAGGCCGCCATAAATATGACTCTCTGACATTTTTCTGATAGCCTCTTCTGTTGTAGGCGCTTCCATCCTGAATTCCTGTGATTTCTCTGCCCCTTATCCTCATTCTTTCCAGCATCCTCTTCCTTCTCAAAACTTAGACCTCTGAGTCAGAACGGCCTGAATGATGTCTGTGTCTTTATCACTTCACAAACACTTTAAGCAACGTATATAGTTATATACACTTTACTCCTTCCTATCAATTATATAGAAAATACCAATGAAACATGCCCCAGCTTTGAGCTTGATGCTAAAGATATAATTACAAATAAACTAGAGCTTCAGAATACTGGAGAGGTGGCTCAGCAGTTAAAAGCACTGACTGGAATGCTAGAAGATCTGGGTTTGGCTCCTGCCATCAACTTGGTGACTCACTACCACCTGTAAATCGACTTCCAAGGGGGTGTCAGACCTAATGCCTCCCCCGCTTCTGGCATCCAAAAGCACTTGCATGCATATGGTACACATATAGACAAGCATGTGTACATATATGTCATAAGGAAAAATAAATTTAAAGAAAAGAAAAACAGAACTTCTGGCTATGGGAGGCTCATCAGCTTGAAGTTTTCTGTTGCCAGACATTTCTTTGTTCGTCAAGTTTTCAAGCCTTGCAAGGTTTGAAGCAGCATCTTGGGCCTCTTCCCACCAGGATGCCAAGATCATCACCCCAGTTGTTAGAACCAAAATCTTTCTAGACATCTTGTCTCCTTTGGAGGAAAACTGCCCCAGGCTGAAAACTTGTATAAACTAACATGCCAGACTTGATAATAATACATAGCCGAGGGTCGAGCACAAGAAAAGATTGAAGAAGCCGTCCAAGAAACTGTGGAATTTGAGCTGAATCATTAAGGATGTGCGACAATTAGCCAGTTTTCCGGTATTTCTGAAAAATTCTAAATAAGAGAAGACAAGGGAACCAAATCTAGCTTTGTCCACACGCAGGGCGAACCAGGTTTGTGCAAAACATACAGAGGCTCTTAGGGGAGTGAAATGTAAAAGCAATGAATGGGAATAAGTGTGGCTGTAGCTTTAGGGATGTGTCAGGCTGTGGAACAACCCCTGGGAGCTGTACCGTGTCAGAGTGATGGGGCTTTATCTTATAAAATATGAACTGCAGCTACAGCCTGCTAGGGAGTACTGGGCTCCGAATAGGTGGTTGCTGTAAACTAATCACAGTATAAGAATTAGGAACATAGCAATCATGCCCATAAGTTGTATGTTTTAAATTTAGTACCAAGTAAGAGTGAACACTGGTGTTTGATAAGCACGTATTGAGTAAATACTCCACCCTCACTGTACTCATGGTCCTTCTCTGGGACAGGTTGACAGAATTGGTTTTCCCGATGTGATGGTAAGAATGCTGGAAGCAGGGGAATGGTAAAGATGTACTGAACTATTACAAATCTGAGAGATAATTGGCAGGTAAGAGAGGAGCCATTAAATGCTAAGACACAAGTCCATGGGTGACATTCGTCCTTCTAGTTAGTGTCAAACCTTGTATAAGATCCCTCCTAATGATCTAATACTTTCTAGTACCTGCCTGCCAGGGCTGCTTCATAGCTTGCCTCTTGTAAGCGACAAATTCTTCATCTGTAAGAGCCCATCAATACCTCCCTTGTCTTGCTTGAGTTCTCTGGTGAGCAAATGAGATCGTCTGGAAGTTGCTTAGGCAACATAAATGGTCATGAAGGGCCCAGGCTTGAAGGGTACATGGAAATAAATGTTGGTTCCCAGCACGGCATATATTTATGTCATTTCAATTCCTTCTTAAAACTGTTCCCAGTGCTCATGCATAAATGAGTTATTGATTGGGTTTCGGTGTAAATAGGGGGAATTGAGGTCTCATCAAAGTAAATACAGGGAATGCTCTGAATGTGTGGCAAAACAGGCACTGGGGTGGCAAATACTCTGAGCATTTGAATTCTCTCTCTTCCAGTCTGTAACAAATGCACCAGTCTCGGGGAAGAAATGCTAAGTACCTTAAAGGTTTTTTGCAAAGTCATTGAAAAATACAGCAATCTTTCTCTTTCACAAATATGAAATAGTGGAAACTTAATGGAGTCTTAAGAGAACTTAATGTATATGGTGCTCGCAAGCGAGTCGAGCATGTATAGATTTTATGTCAAAAATTTCCATGCTATTAGTAAATATGTCTCAAGTACGGATTCTGTCTTTGTTTACAGAGACTGGATGTCTATTTTTCAAAAAAAAAAAAAAAAAAGACTTTTATATAACCAATGAGCCAACAGTGTCCTCTTTTCGATCTCATCCTATTTGGATGCTCCATTTCCTCTCTCTTTAAAGGAAGTTTTAACTCGTATTTTTATATTGTTCACTGTATGCCCTCACAGGCAACGTTCTGCCTCTTGTGGTTTTAATTAGAAACCCCTCCAAATGCCTTCCTTTAAATCCCAAACATCTTTAATATAACTGGCCTTCTTGGAAATGCCAGATCTCTCTCTCTCTCTCTCTCTCTCTCTCTCTCTCTCTCTCTCTCTGCCTCTCTGCCTCTGTCTGTCTGTCTGTCTGTCTATCTATCTATCTATCTCAACCTCTCAGTATCCAGAATAAGATCATTTAGCTTACCAAATGGTTAGCTCATAGTTCCATGCCCTCCATGGTGCTATGGAAGGGTCCACCACTTCTGCAAAATAAATTAGTTTTGCTTTCAATCCCGCGTCCACATCTGTGGTAAGACACCTTCCAGATGCTCCATATTAAGGGTATTTATTTTAGCAAATGAAAGAAAAAGTCTGTGGCTTAGGGTACATTCAGGCACAGAATGACTAGATCTATCGCCAAGCTCTCCCACCGACTCAGTAAATATTCTTGCCTTTGTCTTTCACCTGTTTGCCTGGAATCTTAAATTCTTTTTATCCTGGAGGCTGGGAGTCAGATGTTTCACACATCCCAGGTTCCAATTACATGCAAACTTATGAGTCTGGAGTCTCCATGGGCGCGTGTATGAAGCTATATCCCGCTATGTATTTCTTCTAGTATTTTTGTTATTAAAATTTATTAGTTTTACTCTTTGTTCAGGCACTCATTTACATAGAATGAAATACAAAATTTTCAGAGCAGACATTACCAGCACACTGCCTTGAAAGTAAAAATTTTCAGTAGTGCGTGCCTTGAATATCTAATTTTGAGGAAAACAGCATTCTTTCAAGCGTTCCAACAGGAAATTATCAGAATTACAACCCCCCCACCCCAAACTCTGGGATGTGATGTGTCATGTAATTTTATTAGGCTTTAATTAAATATTACATTGTGTGCTCTGTAAGTGACAATTTTGGCACAGTGTGATAAACAATTTCTTTTGGGTCCTGCTTCCTAGTCTATTGAGAGTCTTTTGAATAGCAGTGTATTAGTCCTGGTTGGTGTGGGGGAGTATTGTTCTGATCTGTTTGCTTGTTTTTCCGTGTGTCTTGATGCTTCCACATCTGAGACTTGGATCTCCCTGGCAAAGACCACTCCTTCCAGGGTTTGCTAATTGAAAGAAAGAGCAAACATCTGGAGAAGGCACTTTTCAAGTGAAAACGGGGAATCCAAAGTTCATACCACCGACACCACAGGCAGAAGATGGGGCACCACCCAAGAAGTGGGGGGGCATCCTTAACACTGGGGCTGATATTATTCGAACTAGGGCTAGAGAGATGGCTCAGCAACTAAGAGTATGCACTGCTTCTTCAAAGGACCCCAACTGGGTTCCCCAGATCCATAGTTCCCAACACCCTTCTCTGGATGCTCATAATACCTATACACCAGCTCCAGGGGAACTACTGGATTCTGTGGTAACACACACAGAGGCACACATTATTTTAAAATAAAAGTAAAATCTTTAGAACAAAGAGTGCTTATACTAGCTATCTTAGTTCCAATTTCTTTTGCTGTGATGAAACACCATGACCAAAGCAACTCGGGAAGGAAAGGGTTCATTTGGCTTACGTTTCCACATCACTGTTCATCATCCAAGGAAGTCAGGGCAGGAACTCAAACAGGGCAGGAGCCTGGAGGTGGGAGCTGAGGCAGAGGCCATGGAGGGGTGCTGCTTACTGGCCTGCTTTCTTCCAGAACCCAGGCCCACCAGCCCAGGAATAACCACAATTGGCTGGGTCCTCCCTCATCAATCCCTAACTAATGAAATGCCCTTACAGGCTTGCTTACAGCCCCATCTTAGAGAGGCATTTTCTGGATTGGGATTCCTTCCTCCAGATGACTCCAGCCAGTCGTGTGGACAAAACTAGCCATCGCGCTAGATAATCCGGAGCTTAACCCTGTCTTGCCTGAAGAGACAATGAAGTCTCAGGTGTGTCTTTATCCCTCTGCCTCCTCAAGTCCCTGGAACTTCACCAGGTGACGCACATGTGTGTCTCATGGCCCTGCCTTTGGGGAGCTGCCAGCAGCAAGCTGTCAGTCACATCTGATCTCCTTGTCTGATATCCTCTGAATGATAAGGAAATCTGTATTTCAAAGTAAGAACCACGATCAGCAGGTTTGTATTTCTATTGGTTGGACGTCTCCAGTACAAGCTCATAGTTCAGGGCAGAGGAGATTGCTTGATTCTGTGCTCGAGGGTTATTTTGTGATGTATTATGTGTGTGAATATTATGCTGATGTCAGATAGACCGTATTAATTAATGCGGCATGTAATGCTGGGAACCACATAGTAACATGTCGGTCACTGAGAAACCACACACGTGACTCCAGCCCTATGCCATTGCATCACCTAGTTATGTCACAGATTGTGTAACTCTGTGACATTAGCATAATGACAAAATTGCCCAGTGATGCATTTCTCAGAACATAGCCCCACAGTGTGCAAGTGGAACTATGGAGAGACTGGCCTACTTCATTTCCACACCACCTCAGTTGCTTCCAGTCCTGGAATCTCTTGTCTATTATACGGTCTCTTCCTGAAATGTTTAATATCTTGGCTAAAGAATCTGCTTAGGAGGATTTTTTTTTCATACATTATTCTGGAGATTTCTACTTCTCTGGGAAATCTTCTGTCTGCCTCTCTCTCTCTCTCTCTCTCTCTCTCTCTCTCTCTGTGTGTGTGTGTGTGTGTGTGTGTGTGTGTGTGTGTGTGTGTAGGGTTGGGGATTGTGCCACAGTGCCCTGGTCCATTTAAGTCCCAGTGAAATCAAATTGGGGTCTTCAGGTTTGGCAACAAGTACCTTGACCTACTGAGCCATGTCTCCTGCCCCATTTTTTAATGGTATACATCCTTTGCTTCAATTCCTTCTCTGTTTTGATTTGTCAAGATGCTCGGGTCTTATGCTGATTCCCCCCCCCCCGGATCAGTTATCACCAAGCCCTATCACTTGGTGATACTGATAACAAA
Source organism: Mus pahari (assembly GCF_900095145.1). NCBI lineage: Eukaryota > Metazoa > Chordata > Mammalia > Rodentia > Muridae > Mus > Mus pahari. The sequence goes on along the minus strand of NC_034609.1, from coordinate 35,838,660 downwards.
GTTAGATGTGTCACAGCAAATATACTCACACCAAAACATCAATTTCCTCTGCCTTGGGGGTGAAGCCTCCTTTCACACGACGACTCCATGATGCAGATTTCCCTGTGGTGACTTCTGACCTGTGACTGCTGACCAACTTCCTACCTTTGGTTTCAGGTTGTATCCTTTAGGGTTGTCTGAAGGAACAGACCTAGAGCGGATCTGGACATATACACTACAAAGGTGACTTTTTAGATGGACTTCCATGATGAGGGCTGGGGAACCTAACAATAGCTTTCTGCACATTAGCCAGGTTAAGAACCCTGAAAGTGCTCGGCTCACAAAGTTGGGTGTCTCAGCAGTCATCATCTGATGCTGAAAGGTCTGCGCGGTTCTTAGGGAGCCACAGGTCTTCGGTGTGCAATGAGATATTAAATAGTAAAGAAGATGAGTTCTGATGTCAGGATGGTGATGGAGGTGGCAGGGGTGGCGGCGGCAGCAGTAGAGGTAGCTGCAATAGTAGATGCACTTATCGGCAGTGAGCGAAAGCAGGCAGGCAGTAGTTCCTTACTTCTCCAACCTCTTGCATCTTGGCTTCTGCTGGAAGATGCTGGCCACGTAGTGTGTGTGTGTGTGTGTGTGTGTGTGTGTGTGTGTGTGTGTGTGTGTGTGTGGAGGGCAAGGGTCCTTTCAGCTACTCCTTCCAGAAAATACCCTGCCCAGAGATATGCGTCTCAGATGACAACAGATTCACATTTTGTAGATTATGAAATGTGCTTCCAGTTTTTCCTCCTTCCAAATCATTTCAGGAATTCTGAAATGTTGAACTCTACTGAGATATACCAACCCTGCCCCCACGCCTATTGCCTGCTCCTTTGACAGTATTCTTTTCTGGGATCCCAAGAAAGACTAGTGATGCTAGAGCCAGCCACACCCCATGAGGGAGATCTCTGAGATGCCGCACATCTATGAGAGAATGCATTGCTTCCTCGAACCCCAAATATCTCTAGGTGGATTTCACAATACCCAGCCCATCTTCCCCATTTGTAGCATCAAAGGCTGCCCATTTTCTTCCATCCAAGTTGATTTTATCCCTTTCAAATTCGTTGTTTTTTCCAAGTAGATTTTGAGAGGGGGTGGGGGGAATGATCTTTTATTAAAGGTTGTATTTTTATGTTTAGTGTATGTTTCTGTGTGCTGGTATGTGCATGTTAGTGCAGGTGCCTGGGAAGGCCAGCAGAGGGCACCAGATTCTCTAGAGCTGGCCTTATGGGCATTTGAGGGCTGCTCAACCTAGATACAGGGAGGGACCTGGAGTCAGGTCCTTTAGAAAAGCAATACACATTCTTCACTGCTAACTCATCTCCTCAGGCCCCTCCTCCTGTGTTCTCTATCTTTATTAACCTCAGGAAAACTCTTACCTTTTTCAAAATGTTTTTAAATATTTATTTTTGATGTATATGAGTAGTTTTCCTCTATGTATGTACGTATGTACATAGGTATGTGTGCCACTTGCATGCCTAGTGCCTTATCAGAAGAGGGCATTGTATCCCCTGGAACTGATTGTGAGCCACCATGTAGATCTTCGAGTCTCTGTAAATTGAATCCGAGTCCTCTGCAGTAGAAAGAGCAAGTGTTCTTGACTACTTAGGAGATCTCCAGCATCTTATCATTTTTAGTTAGGCAAAAGATTATGTAAATGCAATTACAGCCAGATCCATGTTCCAAAACTGCGCTTACTATCTATCGGTGATCAAATTATTATTTTAAAAGATGGTACCCACATGAGATAAAATGAAGTACTTTCTATACGCCCACAGTATAAATTTAGTGGTTTCTGCCATTTGAATTTCATAACAACCTTGTGAATTGGGCAAATCATAAGTATTTAATCTGCATATGGTAAATGAATAATCCGAGCCCGAAAGCAAATATACAGCCTGCTCTAGTGAGAATTAAAACCAAATAATTTACATTCTAATAGCATTTCTTCTGAGTAAGTCCATGTCTTAAAACCGGTAATATGCAGTCAAGGCGGGAGGGCATATGATACTTGACCTCCATGGGAAAGTTAAACAGAGCTACAAAATCCCCACCTGAGCCAACTCAACGCAGATACAGTGGGCTGAATAATTGCCTCATAAGGAAAAGGTGGAGGCAGGTAAGTCAGAGTCAGGGATAAGAGACTTGATGATGTGGAGGCACAAAAAGACCAGGAGGGGAGGGATGATGGTAACCTCAACTGCTAGTAAAGGTAACCAGAACCAGGTCTTCCTTTAGACTCTCCAGAGTGAAGGCGGTGCTGCTAGCTTCGCCATTGTAACCATGTAACATTAGTGTGTGACCTCCTGGACTCTGAGTAAGTTTGTATTCTCTCGAGCCACTAAATTCAGATTAATGGGTTACAAAAGCAACACAGAACTGATGGCCAAGCAATCCTATTAGGTTTTTTATTCCTGGAAAGCCCCTGGCCTGGATAAAGCATGGAAGTTGCTGCATCTCCCGGATTTGGAAGTCTCTTGTTTATGTTGCTCAGTTGGCTCTCATGGACATACAGCTTAGGGATGCTCCCGAGAGCCTCAGGCTCCCTCGTAGTCAGGCACCTTAGGGACTACAGATGGCTCTTTTCATGACCACCCATATACAATCAGTGTGTCCAAGGGTGGCATGCTGTGATTTGACCCGTTGGGATAAAGGTCTGATGGGAAGAAAGCAAAGGGGGAGGGAAGACAGTGTAACATGCTGTTTCTTTGTTTATGATGCATCCCACTGAGACTAGAGAGCCCAGCAGTTGGCTCTACTCTGTCTCTATCTGATCACATACGAAAGAAACGGGGCTGAGCTACATCTTGTTAAAAACATGCACAAGAGCCAGAACGGGGCATTGAGACAAAAATAATCCCAGATTGCCATTATTCCAAAAAGGTATTTTAAAAAAAAAAAGCTGAAATCAAAGAAACCTTTTAGTTGAAGTGTGGTGTTTCATGTCCTTAGTCTATAACCCAAATCTAAGAGCTGGAGTAAGATTCCTCCGGCTTTCGGCTCTGCCTAGTCTCTGGCACCCGGGAATAATAGCTAATTTGAAGACAAGGGGCTTATCTGTCTCCAAGCAGTGCCTAGAAGCTGGCTGTTGAAAAGGGGTGGAACTGTTATTTTGTTGTACAGTGAGTCTACAACAGTAGGTACATCCAAAGAGCCCAGAGAAGCAGGGCTGGTGGGAAGGTTGCCTTACCTTTCCTTAGGACACATGTATAGCATCACCTCTTTGTTTAGCCGAGGGCTCTCCCTTGCTTCATTATACGTGACCTTGCAATCGAAGCTTGAACCATTTCCCAAGGCCCGGAGCTACATTGCCTTACTGCATTAATTTATGCGACGATATTATCTTAATTCTCGGGCTGGAGAAGTGTCAGATTTCAGTGGGCATGGTTCGGCTGTGCTGTGCTTTTTCCTCTCTTGGATCTGTAACAAGTCAGTGTCATTAAGGAGCAGAGGCCACGTTTCGAGACACACTAGCTTTTCCTTAGCAGCCGACATCATAGCAACCCTCTGTGGGCCCTGTTTTTGTCAATTGACTTTAAAGATGAGTCTGTTAGGGGAACTTGCAAGAACAGCATAATGGGGCATAACAAAGGGTACCCTCATTTAGGAGAAACTTAGGCTGAATTCACCTTTGGGTACTTCACATCCTTTCAAGCGGGACTAGTGAGCCCATCTCTTCACTAACAGTGAGAAATAATGAGAGATAAACAATGGCAAATGACAGGAGCATCACAAACTAGACCATATCGAAGGCAATTTGGAATGTATTCCATATACTGAGACATAAATATCTATTCACTGATCTTAAATGTGGTGCGTGTGTGTGTGTGTGTGTGTGTGTGTGTGTGTGTGTGTGTGTTTGTCTGTGTGTATGAAAATTATCTATAAATGACTCTGGTAAGCTTTCATGATGACCTGGAAGGTTTATATTAGAAAAACAAAATAATGAATATCTTAAGATATTCATTAAGGTACCTTAAGCACTTAAGGTAAAGTGCTTGCCACATAAGCATCAAGTCCTGAGTTCAAACCTCAAGAACCACAGAAAAGCCCAACAAACAAAGGCCTATAAATGCAGACTGAGGGACAGAGCCTGGAGTATCCTCGAACATTTGCAAGGCAGTGAACAACACATAGACCATGCTGCAAACAACATGAAAGGCCATGGCCAACACTCAAGATTGTCCTCTGACCTCCATACAAGCATCATAGTGTGCACACATACACACACACACTCACCATCATCATCATCACCACCACCAACATCATCATCTTCATCATCCTCTTCAGTGTCATCATCTACAACAGCATTATCATTGTCAATTTGGTTCAATTTCTGATATGATTACTTTTGATTGGGAGGCAACCTCAGTGCCCATCATGAGTAATTGCTCCACTTAAGTGGGTGATACGTTCATGGCATGATCTATCTGTGAAACTGGCTGTCCCTGGAATCCAAGGTGACTGCAGGTTTTGGGTCATGACCAGAGACATCTGAGTAACACTGGAACAGGATATCTTAAAAGCTGATAGATGAATGTCACCATAGACATTGAGAATACCTGAGTTACTCTTAACTTGGTGGCTTCTGTCTTGAACCAGGGAGAGACAGGTCAGGAGAAATCCATGATAATCAGACTTGTATTGCCTGTGTTTAGACAGGAAGTCCTTAACTGAAACAACACACCACTGTGTGTTACTGAGAACATGACCAAATGTTTTTAGCTAAATCTGACAGAAGAAAACTGACCACAGTGAGGCTAAGCTCCCCTCTGTTTTAGTCGCCTGCCAGGCATCTGCAGATCCTAACAAAGAGTTGATGCTTGTCGTAATGACACAAGAACCTAATTTGATCTTTATCACAGTGATCCTTGAATCTCTGAACACTGTCCTTTGCCGTTTTTAACAGAAGAAATTACAATTAGCTCAAAGATCCATTGAAATGAAGTGATGAAGAATTGGTGTGTAGTTGTGTGTCTGTGTTTCTGTCCATGTGGGTGTCTGTGAGTGTGTGTGTGTACATGGCTGCTTTATGTCTGCATATGTGCCTGTGTATGTCTGAGTATCCATGTGTGTCTGTCTGTATGTCTATATGTCCGTGTGTGTGCGTGTGTGTGTGTGTATCTGTATGTGTCTGTGCATATCTGTATCATCTGTGCTTCTGTGTGTCTATGTATGTGTCTGTATGCATGTGTGTGCATGTCTGTGTGTCTATGTCTATATATGTCTCTATGTATGTCTGCATGTTTATGTAGGTGTCTGTGTACACATATCTGATTGTAGGTATGTCTCTCTCTCTTTCTCTCCGTGTATGTTTAGAGGGGAGTGTATGTTTCTCACACATGCATATATATACTAGTTATCAGGAAACATGAGTCTTAGCTCTGCTCACCAGCTTCTGTCTGTATTACCTGCTCCTCCCTTTGGCCACACTGTGTAAGATGGAGAATCTGCATTGAGCGAAGTCTCAGAGGACAAACCTTTCCTATGCTGTTTTTTATTTCATTCCTGCATTTCATCTACAGCATGGAGTGTATTGTGGGGGACTCAGGCCCATTTTATGATCTGTCACAAAATGCAATAAAGGTTCTGGCCACTGACCAGGTAAAATGCCTCCAACGAGCTGAGCAAGGGTGGGTTTCTCACTCTCTGCCGTTAATCATCTGCCCAAAATGACAACAAAAACCTATTAATCGTTGCTCAGTTTGGGATGCTAATGTAAATTATTTCACCAATTCCAGAATGGTTATAAAAATATCCTATTATACCCATGCTAAAGAAAGAGTATTTGGGGGATTTTTTTATGCTACCGTCACCCTCAGAGACTCAATATTTACTCAGAAAATGCATTAAACCAAAAACGCTCCTTGTGACAGCCCTATAGGATTCATCTCTCATGCTCAGGATTCTCTCCTGATGATTAGCATGTGATTGAAGGAAAAAGGAGAATTGTTCAGTACAAAGTCATCACTGCTTGAGGAACACACACACACACACACACACACACACACACACACACACATTTGGTTCTGAATACGTTTTATATGTCAGCCTAACATGGGCAAAAATATTCACTGTTTCATATTTAGGAGTTGGTCGTGGGGTGGTATGACTCTATGCCTCCAAAGGACGCTAGCCGGCCCTGCAGCTTCTAAGTGTGGTACAGAGAGAGCTCCCCTTAAATGCAGCACAAGAAACACCAATGTGAATGTAAACACAAGAGCAGCCATAGCACACAATTGAATTTTCTTCCCTGGTGTAATGAAGTAGAAAGAGCATTGAAAGCCGGGTGTTTAGAGAAAAGAGAGAAGTATTCTGCATCCAGACAAATTCTGTTTTCCTTTCATGGGGTCCCCAGAGCTCCTCTCCTCCAGCATAGAGCATTGTTCAGGAGAAATGGTGCTTTGTTGATGAGTCTCTGCAGCTGAGCCAAGGTAGAAACGCTCTGGCCACTTCCACGGGCCGTCAGCTCTCAGCCTGGGCTTCTGAGGGTTCAAGATGATAAGTTATACATAAAAAGCTATGCAGACAGTGGCCTAGACCCTCTTCCCCCATGTGATTTCCTATCACCCTTTGCAGAATGATATGTTCTTTGTGCTGTTAGTGTTGATACATTTGATAAGGAGGAGTAGTCAGAGATGGGCAATTAGAATATATTCACCCCTGGTACTGGAGAGATGGCTCGGCAGTGGAGAGTGTATTGTTCTTGCAGAGAACCTGAGCTCAGATTCTATGCTCACATTGAGTGACTCAGAACCATGCAGAACTCCAGCAGAATGATCTAATGTCTCTGGCCTCCATGGGCACCTGCACTCGCATGAAACAACACCCCCCAACACACACACACACACACTGCACCCCCAAATGTCTGTGTGTCCAAAGTCATGGAGACAGAGCTGTTTTACCAAAAAATTGCAGGAAGACATCATAGGCAGAAATGGCAGGTGTGAGGGCCAATCAAGGCACAGGAGAGGAGAGAGCATTTTGGCAGGGGAGAGGTGACGTCATTACTTCCTCCTGTGGATGCTAGCTCCATACAAACCACATTGGCCTGCCTACTTGGCAAATTGTCTTACTCCTCTTTTTTTCTACTGTCACAAAAATACCTTGGACCAGTGGTTCTCAATCTGTAGGTCACGACCCTTTGGGGAGCACATTATCAGATGCATATCAGACATTTACATTACAGTCCACAACAGTAACACAATGACAGTTATGAAGTAGCAAGGAAAATAAGTTTATGGCTCGGAAGTCACCACAACATGAGGAACTGTATTAAGGGTCACAGCCTTAGGAAAGCTGAGAGGCAGTGCCTCAGCCCTAACCACTTATGAACAACAGCTATGCAACCCAGCATCCTGGAGGCTGGGTGTACAAGTCAAGGCGACGGCGGATTTAGTGAGAGGCGGCTCAGAAGACAGGGAACTTCTTTCTACTGAAAAGCAATTCACATAGAGGCGAGGAAGAAAAGTTTACAGAGCTCTGTGTCTCAGTTCAAAGTGAGCAGTGGACAGGAACCAGAAACACGCCAAAGGAGTCCCTTGGTGTCCGTTCTATTAGCAGGGCACCGTGCTAAACAGTAAAAAGGGGTTGGCTCCCCTCCCTAAGATTCTGGGCATGGTTTCTTGTGGCATATGTTTTTTTCATATTTAGAGAGCTAAAACATCTCCTCCATGGGGCACTTTGCAATTGGTATGATACTAGGTGATTTATCTGCCACATATGTGATAGATAGGACTCTATATGACAAAGACCTTGGTTTAGGTTTTGAAAAGGAAGGGGGAGAGTATTTGTGAAGTAAATACCAAAACAGGTAAATAATAAAACAGAATAAATTTTTGGTTTTTTTTTTTTTCCATTCGTGAGTGACTTCATATAATGTGTTTAAAACCTTGTTGAAACCTGTCAATAATATTATATTCTAGATGAAGGACATACTACCTCTTCTTATATTCTTTACAAAGTGAAATCATTCTAAATTAGCAAACTGAATGTTACCATGCCAAATATCCTCTAAGGGAAACAATTCTCTAGACCAGGAATATAATAATCAGGACTAGAGTGCTTGCTTAGATGCACAACGCTCTAGGCTCTGTCAGCTCCATAACTACAAAAAGAAAAAGACCCCCAACACCTAAACACTTCTGTCCAGGTAGACCCCCCAACAACATTGTAATCTTTTGGTTTCTGTGAAAGTCCACACGTTGGACACTTCCAATGGTACACTAAAATAAGTGGTTGTTTCTTTTACATCTGTATTTTTTAGATCTAGAAAAAGCAGGCATTCAGTAAATGCTTAATCAAAAAGCTGGACAGGTGACTGCAAAGCACTCCTGTAAATAATGTTATATTTCCACTCTTCTACACAAGTTTGCAGATTTCCGCTAAGACTACACAGTCTACTATGAAGAATGGCAGCCCAAGATTCCCCCCAGAAAGGAAAGAAGTTGAATTTATTTTGGTGCCACCTGAATGGACTCTTTTATATGTACATTTTAAAGAATCTTTCAGCAAAGGGGAGACAGTAATATATCCCCATTGCTAGTCATATGCTAGCCACTGGTAAAACACTAGCTGTAATTTCTGCAGGAGTGTTATCTAGCATGCTGACAACAATGCTCATATCTTAAAGGTAATTCACGATGAGTATGGGTAGCATACACACACATGCCCACACATATACACATACACACATATACACATACACACATACATGATAGCATCAAGTAAGATTTATTTGTTTTCAAAAACATGTCTATAAGAGAACCCTTGGTCTTGTAAACTTTATATGCCCCATAGAGGGGAACACCAGGGCCAAGCAGTGGGAGTGAGTGGGCAGGGGAGCAGGGCGGGGGGGGGGTACAGGGGGGACATTCGGGAATTTGAAATGTAAATGAAGACAATATCTAATAAAATAATTTTAAAAAAATGTCTATAGACTGACATGTGTCAGAATCATCTTGCGGACAGACGTTGGCTGAATACTAACTATGCTTGTGACTCAGTTAAAGGAGCATGCTAAAACTTGTGGCTGGTGACTTATCCAGGACACATTACCTTTAGGCCAGTGGCCAAGGCATATGAAATCAACAAGAAATGTTGTGGTTTGAATGAGAATGGCCCCTATAGGCTCATATATTTAAATGTTTGCTTGCCAGTTGTGGACTGTTTAGGAAGGTTCAGGGGGTGTGGCCTTGTTGGAAGACGTGTGTTTCAAGTGGTGGGCTTTAAGGTTTTGAAAGCTCACAGCATTCCAGTCTCTCTCCCTCAGCCTGTTGCCTATGGGTCTAAATATAAGCTGCCTGTCGCTCCAGTGACATCCTGCCTGCCACCACCATACTCTGCCTTAATGCACAAGGACTAGCCCTCTGAAACTGTACATAAGCCCTCCATTAAATGGTTTCTGTTACTGTCTCAGGCATGGTGTTTCTTCATAGCAAAACAACAGCAGCTGAGACCAATGTAGAAAAGCCATTGCAAAGCCTTCCCCCAGTTCAGACAGGCATCGTAGCTTCCAAATATTCCTTTAGGATACACGGAGAAAAACACGAATCAAGGAATATGGAAATGTATTCTAACCCTTCTGTGGGAGGTACTTCAAAGTTCCTTAACATAGAACGTGAAGACTGAGACCAGTGAAGAGGTGGACATACCAGGGTTTGCCACTCTTGATCTCCATGCTCACACGCCATCAAAACACGCCTGCTTCTGACCCTTTACCTCTAGAAACAGAAAACCAAGAAAAGGAAGAGGAATGCAATCTTCCTAGCAAATACATGGCTAGTTTCAGCAGATTTTATGGACAATTAAGTCTTTAAATGAAGATTAAAGAGAACACACTTCTTGGAATTTTTTTTTGTACTTCTCTTACTGTACAAATAAAAAGAGAAATCCATCTTTGACGCTGCTTAAAATATTATTTCAATATCTTTGCACATCCTTAAAGGAACAAAAAAATCTGAAAAAGAAAAAAAAACTCACACAAAAATTTAGCTAAAGGTATTGCTACATTTTATTGAAAATAATTGCTAACACTTCACTGAGAGAAGAAATGCAAATTTTTTGGCTGCATCTTCATCTAGAATACAAATACATATTTTTCTGGTAACGCTGATTTGAGTACATTTTTTAAAAGTCACAGCTAAGCCATGCATAGTGGCACATACCTGTGTCTCCAGTACTGTTAAAGCAGAGATAGAAGGATTTAAAGTTCAAAGCAATACTGGGCAGCATAGTCAAGATTTGTTGTAGAAAAACAATATAGGTCTATGGAGGTACTCCAGTGGACGAAGTATTGTCCCTACAAGTAATCAGAGTTGGATCCCTAAAAACCATGTAAGTCCTGAACAGGCATGGCAACCTGCCTATAACTCCAGCGTTCTGATGACATGGACAAGCATTCCCTGAAGCAAGTGGTCTAGCAGAGAGCCATGTTGGCAAACTTTGTGTTCAATAGTGAGACCATGCCTCAAAGTATAAGATAGAGAATGGTTGTGGAACAGCACTACATCAACCTGCAGCTTCAACATACACATGTGCACAAACATACACACATGCAAATGTGCGTATATCCATGCATACATTCTACACTCATACACACACATGCAAATGTGCATACAGCTAAAAATGAAACATACAAATATGCATACACCTATGTATGCATACCACACACACATACATGTAAACATGCATACAGTCATGCATGTATACTAAACACATGCATACACACACATGCAAATGTGCACACAGCCAAGCATGAAACTACACATACATGCAAATGTGCATACATCTATGTATGCATACCACACACATACATGGAAACGTGCATACAATCATGCATGTATACTAGACACATGCATACATACACATACAAATGTGCAAATACCCAAGCATTGATACACACAAATACACACACACACACACACACACACACACACACACACACACAATATTAACAAATATGTTCTAAGATCCAGTCTATAACCTTTCCCCATTAAAAGTCAAAAGCCAAAGCCCAATGAAGCCTAATAAAGGTAACACTCTGTAATGTTGTTTTTACTTGCTTGAATGATTGCACAGAACCTTCTGCTCACCCAGAACAACTCAGTGTTCTTAGTGAACTATTCTTTTATCCCATTTCAGAACAGAAAAGCACAGATGGCTGTTATCTGAGTTCTAGGATGTGCCTTCAAGCTCCAGTATCAGAACATCTCGCCATGTCTGGAATCTTTGAACTAGAATAGACTGAGCCACTGAGATTAAATCTCTACGGTTCCTACATTGAAAGGGCCACTATTAAAAGTAGATCTCTCTGCAGGTAGAAAGACAGGTCAGCAGTTAAGAGCCCATGCTGCTCTTTCAAAAGGACCCATGTCTGAGTCCCATCACCCACATCCTGGGACTCACAGCTCCTGTGACTCCAGCTCCAGAGACTCTAGTGCCATCTTCTGGACTTAAGAGTATCTGCACTCACACTTGCACATACCCCCGTGTGCACACCCATACTTAAAAAGAAATGAAGCCGCTTTTTAAAAGTGTAGATCTTTCCAATGATTCTAAGATGTCAGAGATCAAAACCAAATTTGATTAATTGTGAAGCATCAACTAATGTCATAAAATAGTATAAAAGTTACTATATAAAGAAGAAATTTGTAAGATATAGTGTTTCTAAGTGCAAGTAACAGGTGAATGTCCTTGTTAAAAGATATATTGCTGGTGGGATTACAAACTGGTACAACCATCTAGAAATCAATCTGGAGGTTCCTCAGAATGTTGGAAATAGATCTAACTGAAGATCTAGCTATACCACTCTTGGGCATAAACCCAAAAGATGTCCCACCATATCACAAGGACATGTGCTCCATTATGATTCTAGTGGCCTTATTTGTAATAGCCAGAAGCTGGAAGCAACCTCAGTTGTCCCACAAATGAAGAATGGATACAGAAAATGTGGTTTCATTTACACAGTGGAATACTATTCAGCTATTAAGAATGAGGCCATCATGAGTTTTAAAGGCAAATGGGTGAAACTAAAAAATATCCTGAGTGAGATAATTTCAACCCAAAAGGACACGCATGGTATGTACTCACTAATAAGTGGATATTAGACAAAAAAAGTACAGAATATCTAGAATACAATCCACAGAATTTAAGAAAGTTAAAAAGCCTAAGGGCCCAAGTGAGGATGCTTCAATCCCACTCGGGAGGGAGAAGAAAATAATCACGGGGACAGAGGAAGAGAGGGGCTTGGGTGGGAGAATGGAGAAGAAGGAGTAAAGGGGGATATAATCGGGGACTGGGGGAGACAGGAGAGAAGTCCCGAGGGCCAGCAGAATGAATGGAAATATGCGACCAGAGGGGGCAGGAGGTGAGGAGGACCCTCTAGAAAGTAGCAGAGCCCTGGGAGGTGTAAGACTCTCAGGACTCAAAGGGAGGGACATTAGATAAAATGCCCAACTTGGAGAATTCACCTCTGGTAGAAAGACAGGGCATCAAGTGGAGGGATGGGGTGGCCATCCCACAGTCAAAAACACTGACCCAGAATTGTCCCTGTCTAAAAGAACTAAAGGGACCAAAAGGGAGAAGAGACTGAGGGAAAGGAGGTCCCGTGACAAGCCCAACTTAGAATCTATCTCAATGGGGAGTCTCCAAGGCCTGACACTATTATTGATGCTATGGTGTGCTTATAGACAGAACCCTAGCATGGTTGTCCTCCAAGATGCCCAACAAGCAGCGGACTGAGACAGATGCAGACACTTACACCCAACCATTGGACTGAAGTCAGGGAGCCCTGTAGTTGGATTAGGAAAAGGCTGGAAGAGGTTGAGGAGGAGGGCGACTCTATAGGAAGACCGGCAGCCTCAACTGACCTGGCCCCCTGAGATCTCTCAGACACGGAGCCACCAGCCAGGCAGCATACATGGACCAGTCCAAAGCCCTCAGCACATACAAGCAGAGGGCTGCCTGTCTGATCTCAGTGGGAGAAGATATGCCTAACCCTCTAGAAACTTGAGGCTCCAGGGAGTGGGGCGTGGTGTGGGTAAGGGGAAAACATCCTCTTGTAGACAATGGGGAATAGGAATTAAATGAGGAACTGTACAAGAGGGTACCAGGAGAGGGGCAATGGCTGGAATATAAAAACATAAAAACATAAAAGTAATAAAATAATAATAATAATAATAATAATAATAATAATAATAGTAATAGTAATAATAAAGATATATTGAAGGTAGGTGCAATGGCCTATAATCCTGACACTTGGGAACCTGGGGCATAAGGATTGGCTCAGGTTCCCAGCCAACCAGAGCTATAAGTATTGAGAATGTTTCAGAATAAACAACAAGAAGTTATGTGTATGTGGGGGAGGGTGTCTTTGAAAAGTTTCATACCTCATTGGGAAATACAAAAGGACCTATACACATTCTAGCTTCTGGTTCCTCAGAGAAAGTTGAACTAATGATTCCTGAGACAAGATAAATATAATGTCAAGACCATGATCACCAGCCTATTGCAAATCATCTCTTGTTGCGAGACCGAGCTCTGCTAGCTCCCTGTGATGGTTTGTATATGCTTGGCCCAGGGAGTTGCACTATTTGGAGGTGTGGCCTTGATGGAATAGGTATGGCCTTGTTGGAGTAGGTGTGGCCTTGTTGGAGCAGGTGTGTCACTCTGGGTGTGAGCTTTCAGATCCTACTCCTAACAGCCTGAAAGTCAGTCTTCTGCCAGCAGCCTTCAGAGGAAGATGTAGAACTCTCAGCTTCTCGGGCACCATACCTGCCTGGATGCTGCCACGCTCCTGCCTTGATGATAATGGACTGATGCTCTGAACCTATAAGCCAGCCCCAATTTAGTGTTGTCCTTATAAGAGTTGTCTTGGTCGTGGTGTCTGTTCACAGCAGTAAATCCATAACTAAGACACTGGGCACAGGCCAACAGTTGGTAGGTACCAACAACAGAGCGCCTTACACACCCTCTAGCCTCTCTTCAGCTCCCCTAGGCTGCAAATGTCTTCCATCCCCGAGTCCATGGTAACAGCCGGCTCTGAAGGAACTTGAATGATGCCTTCACACCTTTGCTTCGGCATGAGCCATGCTGGTTTTTCCCAACAGAAACATGTGGAAGCCCAAAGGGAGAGAAGTGGGAAATGAGAGAAGCTTAGGGGTACTGAGTGTGACTGTCAGTTACTTCATGATAAAACCCAACTTAACAGTGCTGGGGGTGGGGGAATGGTCAGCCAGTAGATCCCATTTCTGACTGTCTGGATGTTCGGCCAGTTGGGTGAACAGGTTGAGCTGGTAGGGTAGACGTGTTCAGCCAGTAGGTTACGTCCCGCTTGCTCCTTTTGTGGAGCTTCTCTGCTTCCTTCCCTCTGGCCTGGCTTATGTTTCTGTTGGATACAGCACCCATACCCTCAGCCTCAGGCTCTGCTTTCAGAAAACTTCAGAATAAATGACATGAAAAAAAAAAAAAAAAAAGAAGAAGAGTTTGTGGTGAAGTCAAGTTTTACGTGAAAGAGAGGAAAGCAAGCAAGAAATGAATTTCGGGTATTGAAGGCCAAAGAAAAATTAATGTTCAGTCATAAGGAAGGAGAAAAATTATTTTCTCAATCACTCTCAAGAGATAGTCACCTTACTCTGGGATCTTCCCTGTTGTAAATCTTTCTCTTTTTTTCTTCTACTGAAAAACTCTTGAGAAGCCAAGCTCATTAGAGAGTTTAGGTAATGGATCTCCTGCAGAATGTGTAGTGTTCGCTTTTATTACCACGTTACTGCCAGCCAGACACGGAGGGCTGCGTCACGGTGACAGCAAACGGGTGGATCAGTGTCTCTCCCCAGAGATAAATGAAGCAACGATGTGCTAAAAAGCCCTTGGTTTAGAAGGTGAACAGTTGGATCTTTAATTACAAAGGACTGAAACCCATTACAACACGACGGGGAGTGTGTTTAATTTGCAGAGAAAGAGAGAAATAACTGGGGCTTTTTGTGGTTTAAATGACCTTAACACAGAGGCCCAACCATCCCCACTTCTGAAGGGCGTTGTATGACCTCCACTCTGAACACACAAACAGGGCCAGGGATTACGAATCACCTCCTCTAAAAAGCAGAAGGGAGAGTGGTGCACGGCTGGTCTGTTTTCTCTCTGCCCAAGTTCCCATCACATGTGTGGTCTAACAATTCTCTGAAGTAAGAAGCCTTTCAGCTTGTTCACAGGGATGGAGTCATCTTAAAAAGCAAGTGGGTATTATGCGCCTTGCGCGGTCTTTATTTTCTTTTTTTTTAAAAAAAGTATATAGTGCATCTGTTGGGGTTTCTTTTTTGAGGCCAGCTATATCCTTTCATCTGATGCAAGTTGTTTTCAGTCAGCCACCTTACAAACCACACAAAGACTGGCCCTAAAGCAGAGCCTCTCCATCAGTCAAGTTGCAGGCGCATCATCCCCAGCTGCCTCTGTATACAGCGCCGTGACTTTTGCTTCAGCAAGGTCTCCCTACTTAGCTGAACAAAGAGGACTGGGTTCTTCATCGCTCTCTAGCATTGAAAACATCTGAAAAAGCAGTTCTAAAAGAGATCCAAAGTCACGTTTATCTGGCATTTAAAACATTTGGTTTTATGATAGCATCGAGGGGTCCAAATGATCCTTTCTGGCCCCCAACGCAGGGAATATTAGTTTAACACTCAGCTTTGCATGAACTATGTGTTTACCTCCTACAAGAAAGAGGGAAGATAAGAGTGATGAGAGGCAGGTGCCAGGATGATCTGTAAGGCTTCCCTAGTTCTCTCTGAGCCAACTGCTCAGAGACAGCACCTACCGCTAAGACTGGGCATTTTATTTTAAATTAACTCAGAGAACCCTGCAACTCCCCTAGTTTTGCTTCCTTCTGTGTGTGTGTGTTTGTGCACACATTCATTTGTATGGGGGTATACATGTGTGTATGTGTGTGTATATATATATATATATATATATATATATATATATATATATATGTATATATATATATATATATATATATATATATATATATATATATATGCTTATGTACCTCCATGGGCATTTATGTGTATGTGTTCATTTGTGTGTAGATGCATGTGTGTATGTCTGTCCATGTATGTGGATGTGTGTGCAAGTGTAGATGTGTGTATGTGTATGTGCATGTTTGTATGTTTGTATATATGCATCTGTGTATGTGTATGTATGTGCATGTATGTGTGCACATGTGTGTACATGCACGTGTGCATGTGTGTGCAGACATGTATTTATGTGTGTGCATGTGCATATGTGCATATGTGCATTGTATAAATAAATGCATGTATATGTGCATGTGTGTGTACATGAGTGTGTGTATAGGTCAGAGATCAAGGTGCTGCTCCGCTTCAAGTGTCATCTATATTCTTTTTTTTAATGTTTAATCTGTTCTATTCGATTCCATTGTGAGACAGGGTCTCTCACTGGCCTGGAACCTGCCAAGTAGACTAGCATGGCAGGTCTGCAAGCTCTATGGACCCTCCAGTCTCCACCTCCCCAGCACTAGAATCACCATGCCAGTGCATGCCACCAACACTTGTCTATTTTATGAAGGTTCTTGAAATTAAACTCAGGTCCCCATGCACAGAAAACACTTCTCCAGCTGAACAATCTCTCCAGCCTCTGTTTCCTTTTCAGTTTTATTTGTTATAGAAATATAGTGTTTGAGCATATTTACTAGGTGCTCTGAGATGCTTTTGTTGTACCTGTATGTGTTAACATGTTTGCGTATGTATGTCTGTGTGTAGCAATGATCAAGCTAGGATAATTAATATATCCATCATCTTGAACTTCCCCTATTTCTTTAAGGTGAGTTCCTTTAAAATCTTCAATTTTGAGAGATATATGACATTTTGTTACTTACATTCACACTGCTGACATGAACATCTGCCCTTTGCCTGTAACATTGTATCAATTGGCCAACCTTCTTCCTCACACAGGTGCTGTTCTCAGACTTTTAATTAGCAACTGATGTTTGACAAAGGAGTCAAAAAAGAGACTTCCCAATAAACCACACTGGGAGAACCAGATAGTTACACGGAGTATGAAAATAGAATCATGCATCTCACTAGATATCAATATCAGCTCAATATGAGGACCTACAAGGTCTGGAGCTATAACTCAGTTGTTGAGAGCACTGGCTGCCAAAGTTCTACTCCTGAATTTACATATGGATCACAACCATCCGTAAAGTCCAAGAGATTCGACACCAAATTCTGGTTTCTAAGGATACTCAATGAATACGTGCAGGTAAAATACCAGTTTGGGTAAAACAATAATAAATCAATATAAAGAAATATTAAGGAAGACCTACAAATAAAACGAAAACTACAAGAACACTAGAAGAAAACAGAAAATGGTTCAGGATGTTTGGGAAGGCGAAGACTGTTTTCAGAATCCCCTCTTCTCAGTTCCCAGGTGTTTTTAATCACAAAGTAATGTTTGATTTTATTTTGTGGACAAATATAAAAATTAGCTCTAAAAGGTGATTCCAATTATGTTTTATCGAAAACATTCAATTAAATTAATGATATTTCCCTACCAGGTTTAAATTGAAATTGAAGACTAATAATGAAGTGAGCATGACAGAAGCATAGAAGTTGTTAGCCTTGGGATTTTGAAGGAAGAGAGGCTACACAGAAACAAAGACACCGGTTCACAGCAACTTCGTTTGCAATAGCTGCAGATGAAAAATAGACACAGTGAGAGAATGATGAGAATGAGAGAATGTTAAACTGTGGTAGATCCATACTACAAAACATTCCTCATCAACAGATTCTAAAGTTTGGGGCTAGAGAGACAGATGTGTGTGTGTGTGTGTGTGTGTGTGTGTGTGTGTGTGTGCGCGCGCGCACGTGTGCATGCATGCAGGCGGGTGGGCGTACATGCATGTGTGCAGAGGTCAGAAAAGGGCATCTTCAGGATGTGGGTGCTGGGAACGGAACTTGGGTTCTATGTGAGAAAAGCAAGTGAGTGTTCTTAACTACTGAGCCATTTCTTCAGTCACTAATATTTATAATTTCTTATCTTTAGTGTCCAAACTAGCATCTACTTGTCCGCCAGGACATCATCCCAGATGTTTCACCTGCTAGCTAGGGTGCTCTTCCCCTGAAAATTATGTTCCAGAATTGAGCATAAGAGTTATTTCTGGGGTGCCTTCGTGTGGACTCCTTTTTCATGAAATATCCATCCAATGATGCTAGCCTCACATAAAACCAAATTCCTCAAATATTTATGGGTAAGTAGCATTTCCAAGGATATGGAATTTATATCTCTCTTCCAGTAACAATTTTCTTAGCTTAAAAACCACTCATCCAGCAACACAGCTCTCAGCCCAGCTCAGAAAACACACTTCCCTTTAATACCAAATACATCTAGGGTTTTAAGTTGATACTGAATTTAGTAATAACAGATTGAAAGAGTATGCAGACTAATTTTTGTTTTACTTCTGAATTTGCTTTGGTAAAAAAAAAATATGAATTTATTTACCCGTATTTCTTTTCCCAGAATTTTAAGATGTTACGTAGTTGATACATACAAAACAACACATGTTGTAATTGTAGCCACAAGTGCCTGACCACACAGGATCATACCATGCAAATATAAATACAGTGCTAACAAAAATCACTGCATTAACTGTGTGCTTTTTCTTAGCCCGTCCCCTAACTTCTAAACGCAATGACTACTGCCTATTATTTACCAGACCCCTAATTCTTAACACAGTTTTCACTCATATACTTTTCCTTAAATAACATCTACGGAGATTTCAACACTTCAGAAACTGGCATTTGTTATTAGGCTTTCCTCACTGGAACCAAAATCTGCAGTAAAAACAGCTTAAGGGAGAAGGGGGCTCATTTTGGCTTCCCGTTTCAGAAGGGTTAGCTTATGGGTGTGTAGCACATTTCCTTGGGAAGAACCCCAGGCTGGCAAGAGCCTGAGATAGACAATGGCTGTTCACGTCACAGTGGACCAGGGAGCAGAGAGCAAGACCAGAAACAAGGGCCACGTTAGAAATCTGATTTTTCTTTCTCTAAGAGACGTCCTGGTGCAGAATGAGCATTAATAGTTCTACAGAAGCTAGGGGCTCCAAACTAGACCAATGACTCATCGCAATTAACATTTGTAAATAAAACTGTTTGGACAAAACGGTTTCCTGTGTGACACATCATGACATATACCAGCTTCCACGGTGGTTTTTTTGTTTGTTTTGTTTTGTTTTTTTGCTGCTTTTGCTTCTTTATAGTGGGGGAGGAGGCAAAGGCAAAGGGTGGATATGGAGGGATGGGGAGATGAATGGGATTGGGGTGTATTGGGGTGTATGATGTGAAAGTAACAAAGAACCGATTTAAAAGTTTTACAAATCTTGTTTCCTAAGGCATTTGTTATTCTTAGCTAGTTTCACACATAAGTACTGTATTTACATCATTCCCACCCCAAAATTCTTGCCCTCCAAGTTTGTCTCCCCAGCCCATCTCCCCATACTCCCTCTCTACCCTATGACTTTTTAATTGTTAGTATAAACCTGGTGAGTCCATTTAGTGTGGCTCATACATGTACGTGTTTAGGTCTGACTGTTTGGAATAAAGGAACCTATCAGGCGGTTCATCCATGAACACTGCTCTTTCCCTTTTCTCAGCAGCCATAATCGCTGGTAGCTATTCCTCCAGGAGTGTGTGATAGTCTCAATGGGAATGCCCCACCCCCAGGCTCATTTGAATTTTTGTCTTCCCCCGCCCCCTCCCTGCTTAATGGAACTGTTTGGGAAAGGTGAGGAGGTGTGGCCTTGATGGGGGAAGTGTGTCATTGGGGAGTGAGCTTTAAGAATTCAAAAGCCTATGCCAGATTCAGTCAGTCAGTCAGTCAGTCAGTCTGTCTGTCTGTGTCTATCTGTCTCTCTGCGTGTGTATCTGTCTGTCTCTCTGTCTCTGTTTCTCTCTGTCTTTCTCTCTCTGTCTGTCTCTCTTTCTCTCATCTCTGTCTCTGTCTCTATCTCACGCATAAAGATATGCTCTCGGCTGCTGCTCCAGCACCATCTCTGCTTGCCTGCTGCTACTCAGCCACCATGCTAAAGCCCTCTGACACTGTAAGCGAGCCTCCAATTATGTGCTTTATTTTATGAGTTGCCTTGGTCACAGTGTCTTTTCATAGCAAAAGAAGAGTAACGAAGACAGTGTGGGACCTTGGGAGATCTCCCTCATTCGTTGCCTATAAAGGCTCATTCCTACTTCCTACAGCTAGATTCTACCTCCTAGAGATGCTACAGCCTCCTTCCCAAACTTGTACAATCAACCATGAAGAAGCCTTTACAGCTGTGTGCATGGGCCCATACAGCACTGTAGCATAAACAGTCTTTTGGTGGTTTTCTTTAACTTTAAAGGAGGTTAGCAAGTCTGCGTTGTGTACATGTGGAGGTCAGAGGAAAACTTGCAGGGGTCACTTCTCTCCTTCCACCATGTGGGTTCTGGAGGCTCACACAGGGACTTTAGGCTTAGAAAAAAAATGCTTTCAGCTATCTCACTGAGCCTGTTTTTAAATTTTGAATTTTTTTAAATGTTAAAACTATCTCTTATTAATTAATTCATTCATACATATTCTTCTTGGACCTGACATAATTTTTTTCTAAGTACTGCTACATTTAATCTTCTAATGTTTCTTCATGGGCACTTGTGTCCATGTTCACAGAAAAACTTGGTATTTAACCTTCATTTTGATACATGTCAGTTTCTTTTTGTTTTTTTCCATTGGGGTTATGGTAGTTTCATGAAAGAGGCCAGAGAATACTTCTGTTTCCAAAAACAATGTATGAATTGGTATTAAACCATCCTCAAATGTTTACTAGAGTTGTTGGGTAAAATTATACATCCCTAAACTTTTTTTGGCAGAAGTTTTTGAACATGTACTCTCTTACTAAGTATAAAGATGTCATAACATTTCCCCCCCTAGTCAATTTGTGTAAGCCATTTTGTTTTCAATTTTGATAAACTGTATCATTTTATATTTTTAGTTCATATAGTTCAAATTAAATACATAACACATCAAAAAGAAAGCAACAGCCATCAGTCTACTACTTGAGAAAAAAATTTTGTCATATTGCTTAAGACCATGGTTTTCAATAAATAGTTTTCTCTCATTGGTTATTTGGCTAGGAAAAAATTTTAATTTCTTGCATAATTATACTTCAATACTAAGACCATATCATAAAAAGATATATGAGCTATATTTCTCCAAAATATTTACTGTATAAAATATATACATCTTATAACATGGTAAATATAAACTCATGTTTCTCAATGAAATGTTTGTGTATTTTTGTATTCACAGGCTTTATATTTTATGGATGGAATTTAGAAGACCCCATTTCAATGTCTCAGAGAAAATATACAAAGCAAAAGCTGATGGGTCTAAATCCCTGATTTGGCAAGCAGAGTTAAAATAAACTAACCACTTCAGGAAACAGCTTTCAGTAAGTTTGCCAATTTTCTATACTTTTTGTGTCTGTTTGGATTAAATTCCAATGTTTCCTCGGTTCTTTAAGTGTGCTAAATCAGTCTATTGTTTGTAGACCATTCTCTTTTTTGAAGATTTATTTTCTTTATCTTACCAATATGAGTAGTTTACCTGCATGGATATCTGAGCTTGTTTACAGGCAGTTTGCATGGAGTCCAGAAAAGAGCGGTGGATGCCCTGGGCCTAGTGTTAGAGAGAGTTGTGAGATGTTACGTGGTGCTGAGAACTTAACGGGGATCCTCAGTAAGGGCAGCCAGTGCTCCAAGCTAGCAAACACCAGCTCCAGCCCCTCGACCACTCATCTGTGCTGCTCCAATGTGCTGCATTTACTCTGATGCACTGCTCTCATTCACAGGCTGGGCGTTCATCCCACCCAGTAAGGAACTGGGAGAACTGATGAATGAGAAGCAACCCTGAAGTCTGAAATCTCTCAGTTTTGGTTCAGTTGGTTCTTGGTAAAAGTGTGGTCATGTGTAGTTTAATTCTACTGGATTTTTTTTTCCTAGAAAAGATTTACCAATTAATTTTTAAAAATTGAAGAATTTCATTAAGAGGAGACAATCTGTAGACTGAGAGAAGATATTGGCAAAACATTTATCTTACAAGGAGTTAATATCCAAACACATAAGGAACCCAAGCAACATGTAAGTCCCAGTAGATCATAACCCTAATTTTAAAATGAGCAAGGGCCTAAATAGATATTTCTCAAAAGAAAGCTCTCATTCACAAATGACAAACAGGATTTTGAAGGAAAAAAGTTAATTCCCACCACATTGAAGGAAGGAAAATTTAAACCACAGTGTGGTATCATCATGGACCTGACAGACGGGTTGTTCTTTGGGGTTTTATTCCATTCATTTATTGTGTGTCAGGGGACATATGAATGCCCCTGCACACCCAGGGAGATCACGGTTTAGAATTGCTTCTTTCTTTTCACCACATAGGTCCTGAGGATCAAACTCAGGTCATCAGACTTTGTGGCAAGCCCCTTTAAGGGCTGAGCCATCTTACCAGCCCCAAAGAAAGGTTATGATCAAAAGGTAGGTGTTGGCAAAAACTGAGATAAAGAGAAGCTCCTGCACACTGAGGAAGAAATGCAAATGGGTGCAATCCTTGTTGGAAACAGTATGGAGATTCCTCAACCAATTAAACCAGAACAAAGTTGTGACCGAACAGTCCCTAGCTCTCATTTCCCAAAGAAAATAAAGTCAGTATGTCACCAAGATATCATCAGCCTTCCCAGTACAGTACTGCTCACAATAACAGAGATGCATGATCAGTCTAAGAGGAGAGAGAGAAAGAGAGAGAGAGAGAGAGAGAGAGAGAGAGAGAGAGAGAGAGAGAGAGAGAGAAGGCAGATGGTTACTGGGGTCTGCCATAGAAGAGCTGGTAAAGGGTGACAGAAAAATGACAATCAAAGGGTCAGAGATCAACTTAAACCAGCTGGATGAATTCTGGAAGCACACTGTACAGTGGTCACCGATGACATAACGTTCATGTGCAAATCCCTAAGTAATTAAATGTTCTCCCCATGGAATATTAAGAACGAGCTGTGATTGATATGTAAGTGAGTTTGAGTTCAGCACTACATCATATAGCTATAGATAAGCATCATATTGGGAGCTAAAGAGATGGTCCAGTGGGTAAGGGGACTTGATGCATGGACCTGAGGACCTGAGTTCAAATCCCCAGCACGGACATAAAAAACCAGGCCCATGCGTGCCTTGTAACCTCAGTGATGTCAGTGGGTAGAGGCAGGAGAATCACTGGGTGTTGATGGCCGCCAGCCTAGCTTCAGGTTCAAGGAGAGATCATATTTCAAGGGAATGAAGTGCAGACTGACAGAATGGGATTCTGGGTATTCTACTGTGGCCTCCACACAGGAGTGCACAGCACAGACACCAAGCATACATGTACACATACTACACACACACACACACACACACACACACACACACACACACACACACACATTTTATATACATTAATGGATAACATCTTGAAAATTGAACCCAAATACAGCTGAAGAGGAAAATGGTTGAACAATTTTAAAAACAAAACAAAAGAATAATTTTACCAAAGAGGGGAAAAAAATCCATGAAAACTTGTAAACACAACCTTCCTGAGATATAAAAGGTTTAAAAACAACTGGGTTTTCTTGTTTTCTTTTTGCTTTAGGAAATTGCTTATAACTATGTAAACAAGCATACATGGGGTAGAAAATAATTTCCAGAAACCATACGTTGAAAGCAGTTGTCATTTAGAAAGCTGTTTGTATGAGCATTACTCGTAGCTGGAGAAGGGTCTCCCCCTTAACAGAAGTGATCCTCAGATGAATGGACTCCGGGTGCGGTATTAGAGAAATTGCTTTTCTATGGAAAAATATTTCAACTGATATTTTTCTTTAATTTTCAGACACTGATAGTTTTACAAATGATTCTACATTTTGAATCTTTAAAAAAAAATCCCATAAACTAAAATCGGGCCTATAACTGTACAGCAATCATTTCCCTAGCTTCTGCCTTCTGATGTTTATACTGTGGCCTCCATTTCAGTGGGAATCAAAATTCTATTAATAGCTTACTGTTGCATTATTCCTTCACTCGTGCCTATAATATATAACACAGCAAGGGTTCCCTGTATTGTGTGCACCTTGACTCTAGAAAAGATAGAAGAATTTTAAAAAAGGAAAATAGTACTGGCATATATCAAGCTCCTGGCTTCTCTAGGGACTGAAAGTATTATTTAAATATAGTGATTTTTAAAATCACATTAAATTCTACTTTCTCTATTTCACTAATGAAGAGACTGAGACATTATATTAAGCAACCGACTTAAGATTGCATAGTTAATTAACGGAAGAACTGAAAACATTCAATCTGCTTTTTTTTTTTTTTTTTTTTTTTTTTTTTTATAGTGTGATCTTTTCCTAACGCAGAGAGTTTGTTCTTTCATCCTTTATATAAATCCTGGCTTCCTAAAATACTTCTCAGTCTCCCGTTTCCTCAAGGCAAGCCAGCAATTTCCGCAAGTTCTCCACAAAACATACACTGTATTAAAGGTGGTGTTTGTATATTATATTAAGTGACTGCACCCAGGCTCAGAAAGGCAAATATCATATGTTCTCTTTGATACGTGGGTCTTTAGCCTGTGTTAGATAGGTGTGTGCAGGTGAGAGTAAACGGGAAAGGTCAGGCAGCCTGGCGGGGTCCTGTACCCCTGAATGAGAGGGGATGTGGGGAAGACAAAGCAGAGAAGGAAATATTGGGGGCAAAAGGGCAGAGAGGGGAGGGGAGGGGAGAAGTGGGTCAACATGGAATATGTATGAGAACTCCCTGTGGAGACTTAGTATTCGATAAGCTAATTTAAAATAAAATTAAATATCGTGAAAGGTGGTGTTTTTAAGTGTCATGTCCAAACCCCAAGTCCCAAACGTCTAGGTGTCCTCTCTTTCCATGCAATTTATCTAGCATGTGCCCTAGGAATTTCTACCAATGAGATTTTAAAGTTGAGTTTAGTTCAACTGAGGAAAAAGAGTCAGAGAACGAGAGAGAGAGAGACAGAGACAGAGACAGAGAGAGACAGAGACAGAGAGAGACAGAGAGAGACAGAGACAGAGAGAGACAGAGACTGAGAGAGACAGAGACAGAGAGAGACAGAGACAGAATGAGAACTACCAGGCAGGTACTATATTGCACTTTCTGTAGCTTTACCCTCCCTTGGTACACACACCTAGTCCATCCATCATTGCACACAAAAGACATCTTCCCTTGAGTTCGGGAATAAGAACATGCTACAATTAAAATACATACCTATATGCATACATGCATACATTATTATATCAAGAAAGAGCAAGTTTTAGAAGAATGCAAATAGAAAAGGCACTGGAGGTGTTAAGGAAAAGAATTATTACTAAGCATACACGGGGATCTTTTACTGGGATCTAGACACTTTACATACATATTTAGTTTTATAATAAGAATATCCTAGATACTAATGCCATCCTGATTTGTAAAAATGTAACTATGGAAACAGAGACACTTCGAATCACTACATGATCTAAGCAATCTAGCAATTTATACAGACCAAACAGTGAAGACAAGTCAGTGTTTAGCCATATTGCCATGGCAATACATTGCTTGGCTTCTATGCAAATAAACCTGGAGGTGACTTATTAACTGAATGGTTACCTAGAAAATATATAAAGATAAATATAATGTTTGATAGTATTTAATGATAAAACAGTCTCATCAAAAATACATCATCTAGAGCTGGGGAGATAACTCAGTGGTTAAGGATTTTGCTGCTGGTGGGACTCCAAGTTTGTACAACCACTCTGGAAATCAATCTGGCAGTTTCTCAGACACTTGGAAAAAAGTTCTACCTGAAAACCCAGCTATACTGATCCTGGGCATATACCCAAAAGATGTTCCATCATCCCACAAGGACACATGTTCCGTGATGTTCATAGCAGCCTTATTCATAATAACCAGAAACTGGAAACAACCCAGATGTTCTCAACAGAAGAATAGATACAGGAAATGTGGTTCATTTACACAATGGATACTACTCAGCCATTAAAAATGAGGACATCCTAATCTCCCAAGGTTACCTGTTTCCATTCTTTCTGCTGGCCCTCGGGGCTTCAGTCCTTTTCCCTCACCCAATACCAGATCAGGTTCCCTTCTTCCTCCCACCCCCCCAACTCCATAATACACCTGAGACCTGAGAGGTGAGAGACTCTTCAGGACTCAAAGGGAAGGACCTTAGATGAAACACCTGACAGTAGGGAGAGGGAACTTATAGAGCACACCTCCAGCAGGAAGGCAAGACATCAATTGAGAGACCGGGTTGCCATCCCACAGTCAAAACTCTGAGAGGCTCTACCCAGCAGTGGACTGAAACAGATGTAGAGTCCCACAGTCAAACATTGGACGGAGCTTGAGGACTCTTATAGACGAGTTGGGGGAATGAGTGAGTGCTCTGAAGGGAATGGGAACTCCACAGGAAGACCAACAGAGTCAACTTGCCTGGACCCTCAGGGGCTCTCAAAGACTGAACCACCAACCAAAGAGCATATACATGGGCTAGACCCTGGCGCATATATATATATCGGTCCCCCAACCACTGGAGCAGAGGCTATCCCTAAAGCTATGTCCTGTTTGTGGAATCCATTTCCCTAACTGGGCTGCCTTGTCTGGCCTCAGTGGGAGAGGATGCACCTAGCCCTGCAGAGACTTGATGTGCCAGGGTGGGGGAATACCCAGGGGTTGCCCTCTCAGAGGAGAAGGGGAGGAGTGATGGAATGAAGGATTGTGCGAGAGGAGGACTGGGAGTTGGGGCAGCGATGGAGAAGTGGATAGATAGATAGATAGATAGATAGATAGATAGATAGATAGATAGGAGAAATGATAAATAAAATAAGATATATATATTTAAAAAGAGTTTGTTGCACAACCGTAAGTACCTGAGTTCAAGTCCCAGACACCCGCATAACAAACCAAGTGTCATCCCTATGGGATTTGAGACTCATTGCAGAAGCTTAATGGGTGTCAGCCTAATTTAAATCAAAACGAAACAAAAGGAACAGAATCTCCTGATATCAGGAGAGCCCCTGCCTCAGAGGAACAAGGCAGAGGATGAGAAGGGAAACCATCCAACACTCTCTGCTGGCCTCTGTGCATGGGCACACGCACCCGCACACCCGTGACACACACAGACAGCTACAACTTGTAATATAAACGAACTGCCAGGGAATGAATGCAAAAGGTGATCAAAATATCTCTCTTCTCTCTCTTCTCTTCTCTTCTCTTCTCTTCTCTTCTCTTCTCTCTCTCTCTCTCTCTCTCAAGGAAAAAATGCAGTGAAACAAATAATATCATGAACCCTATAATGACAGCAGCTCATCTCTTTATCTTCCTAATATTAAAAGCACAGCCAGGATTGGTGGCATGTGTCTAGAATCCTAACACTTGGGAGCCTGAGGCAGGAAGATTATATTCAAAGCCAACCTGGGCTATGTACTGAGGCCTTGTCTTTAAAAAACCAAAAACCAAAACAAAACAAAACACAAAAAAACAAAAACAAAACACAAACCAAAAACAAACAAATAACAACAACAACAACAAAAACCATTATGGAAAACAGGAAAATGCTGGTGAAATAAATGGGGTTAAAATTTTAATTGTTTTGAAGCTACAATTTACATAGAAGTATACCAAAGGCGAGTAGGAAAAAGTGAGGTCAGTAAGTTTTATCATTCATTCCCCTCCCCATTAACAGAGCTATTGCTTTAATTAGCTGTATTAGAAGGGAAATCTCAAGTTGTCTGGCCACCGCCATCCTACCCCTCTTCCTCCCTCCTCCCTCTCTCTTGTCCTCCCCACCACCACCGTCACATGTCACATGTACACAAGAAGTTAACATAGTTGTCTCTAAATTAGTTCCACTTCAGCTTGAGCTGCTTTTTCTTTTTTTGGTTTTTCGAAACAGGGTTTCTCTGTATAACCCTGGCTGTCCTGGAACTCACTTTGTAGACCAGGCTGGCCTCGAACTCAGAAATCCACCTGCTTCTGCCTCCCAAGTGATGGGTTTAAAGGCATGTGCCACCACGCCCGGCTCGGGCTGCTCTTGTACTTCCCAGCTAACAGGTCGGGTTCTTTTGTACAACCCCTGAGCCTGAAGCACATCAGATCTCCTTTCCAAGTTCTTCAGGAGCAATTATTTTATCTAACAACTTTTTGATAGTAAGCCTCACCCCTGACTGTTACTACCATTAATGGGAAAAGAAAGTTCTGGTGCTATGTTCACTCTGAGGCTCTCCACAGTCACCTATAAGGATGCAATCGTGACTCTGGGCATGGCACCTTGGGCTCGGCAATGACCCGCCTTCCAGTTATGGAAAGGGTTTGGTCCCTATCGGGCGGTTTTCCTTGCAGTAGGAATCATTTCCACCCTTGTCTTCGCTCGACTGAAACCACACAGGTTCGTGGTAGACTTTCTAAAATGCGATTTGAAAACCCGAAGTAAGAAATATATGTGACTTCAGAGAATAAATCCGCCACGGAACTCCTTGGCGTCATTGTTTATCTCCTCCCGCCCCCCTGTATTTCCATACTGCTTCTTGTTCTTTGAAACTATATTTATTTAGTTATATTTTTAACTGGTTTCTCAGTCTTGTGGGGCGGAAGCTAAACTACAGGAGCAAGTAAATACAGACAGGTAAAGAATAGAGGCTTATGATAACTCAGAGAATCTGTTGTCTTTGAATATCGTTCTTCCTAAAGATATGTCCATTACAGAATCCAAGAAAATGTGGAGAACAAAGGGCCCTGAGCTCTGTCTGATTCATTCTGAAATTAATAAACATCTATTATCTGGACTCGCGGTCCCTTTTTAAGAGAAAACGACCTGTAACACGGAAGACGCCAGTTAAGTTGTTTTTAATTTGCTGGTGATTGACAAGGCAGGCCAAGAGGGCTCCGGCTTTCTCCATGGAAGGGACTTCAGAACAGATGCTTGCATACAGATTAATGGTCCATATATTTGAGTCTCTTGTTGCTGACCAGCTGATAAGGCATATAATTGTCCTTAACAATTGGGCATAATTTATTCCTGTCTCAGGTGGCTGTTGCCTTCAGCAATTAAAAAGCATAGTGACTGATGGGTCCTGTTACCCTCACAATTTAGCTGAACCGGCCGGGTCTTACATGCAGTAAACAGCCCACCTACGTGAAAGGCAGCAAACAGCAAAGACCTAGCTCCAACTCAGGAACAGTCCTCCCTGCCTTATGGAAACCTAAGCCAGCTTTGTCAAACTGATGCTCTAACTCAGGTTTGGTGATGTGCCCTTTCACAGTAAAGTTAAAGCACCCCACCCCACCCCACCGTTTTCAGAACCATGTATTGGTGACCTCGGGAAGTCACTGGAACATTCACACTCAGCATGCTAGTTCATGGATGTCTCAGTGTGCTTTCTCTTACTAGGCTAAAGACCACGATCAAAAGTAACTTGCGGTGGGAAGAGGATATATCTCATCTGACACAGTCCCTGGTGAAGAAAAGTCAAGGAAGGCTTTAAGGGAGAGACCATGGGAAAACATTACTTATTGCCTTGGTCCTCACAGTTCACCCACGTTGCTTTCCTACAGCACCCAGAGCTACCTGCCTACAGTGAACTGGGTCCTCCCACATCAATCATTAACCAAAGTAATGCTGCCACGGGCTCGACAAAGGCGAGTGTAATGGAGGAGGCATTTTCTCAACTGAAGTTCCCTCTTTCCAGATGATCTCGGCTTGAATGTCAACCAACTGGAAAATGATGTCAGAGTATCAGTGAGAATGTGACATGCTGGACTGTACCACAAGTATACTCTACAGTAGTAGGTACCCCAATGCACCATCAATAGGGTGTCTTGAATTTCTATTCTGCTCTACACAGAGCGGTGGAAATTATCTTATTGTTTCTATTTGTGTTGTGTCATGATTATTGTTGGATTGTTCGTTTAGGGTTTATTGTTTTAAACTTTTACTCGATTTTTTTTTTTTAATCTTTATGAGAAGGTATGTGCTTACATGAGTTTGTGTGTTCCACATCTGTATGTGAGTCTGAGGAGCCTACAAGAAATGTTAGTTCCCTGGAACTGGAGTCACAGAGAGTGGTGAGCCCCACGTGGCTGCTGGGAACCAGACCACAGTTCTCCTGAAGAACAGCAGAGACCCTTAACCTCTGAGCCATCTCCCTAGCCCCTTTCGTTTGCTTTTGAGAGTGTCTCAGTTAGCCCAGGCTGGGCCAGAACTTGCTATGTAGCTGAGTATGCCCTTTAAACCTCAGTCCTCCTGCCTCTGCTGTGCTGCAATCACAGATGTCGGGCCAGCATGCTCCGGGTTTTACTTGGAGTTGGGAATGGAACCCAGGACTTAGCACACGCCAGGCAAGCACTCTGGTCCACTGGGCTACATCCCTGGGTGCTGGTGAGAACCTTCTCCCAAAAAAGAATGTGACATTTCTGTTAGGTTGTGTTATTTTTAAGAAGCAAGCAGCGGTAGTGTTGGCTGCAACCACACATATGGGCCCTGGGGGCTGTTTAGGCTGACATCACCTCCATGGTCGAACCCTCAAGCATGCGCACTATAACTAAGAATTCCCAGGAGATCTCAGGTTTTAGAGTCTGAGGGTGAGTTCACCTGCAGATTATGTCAGGGAGCACTACCTCCGTGTTGACTCAACTATCACTTAACTCTGAGAACCTCACCAGGATTCAATTTCTCTCTTAATCGTGCCAACATCTTAGCTCTTCTGAACATCTCATGGGGACTATTTCATTAGGTACAATACAATTCAAAATGATGCTACTTGATTTTGAATGGGTTTCCTCTCAATTCTTCCATTCTTCTGACCCTTAGCAACGAGAAATGAAGGGGAAGTGGGTGTTCTGAGGCTCTGTCACAAACATACTGGTTTCTTTTTTTCTTAATCATAGAAATTATTTAATTCCCAGCTTTGAAGGGAGCCCCAGGATATGGTTTAATTGATCATTCTACCAACAGTGATCCTTCATTAAAGTCATATGGTAAAGACAGTAAGTGGTCCACACGACTGCTGCAAGAACTTCTAATTTTGCCTTCTTAAAAAGAGCACACTGTGCTTTGCAATTATTCTAAAGACATTTTCCCATTATTTAACCAGCAGTACTACTGTACCAATGTAAAAGTAATAATATCATATTAGCATTAGGCTATTAATCATATATATACTAGTGTGTGTGGAGAGAGATTATATTATACTGGAATCTTCTTCATTGAACAATCCCATCTTCTCCTTTTAAATACTTGCAAAATTATAGCGCTAATAATTTTCCCAGGAAATACTTTAGATGGTTCTTCATGTATGTTTACTTTCTTTACTTAGCTTTTATTTTAAATTGTTTTAATGTAACTTTTTGTGCCATTAAATTTCACCCATTACGATAGCTACTCTTGGTTGTTGACTTGTCACACCTGGGAAATGGGAACTCCAGTTGAGTGGTTACATCCATCAGCCTGGCCTATGGGCTGCTCTCCAGGTTATTTTCTTGGTCTCTACTTGATATAGGAGTGCTTAGCCTAATGTGGGGAGAGCCACCCCTGGGCAGGTGGGCCCAAACTCTACAAAAAAAAATCAGATGAGTAGGAAGTCTGATGCCCTCTCTGGCCTCTGTGAGTGTGTACTCACACACAGACACACGCATCCACACATATTTAAAATGAATTTTAAAAATAAAAACTTCTTATACTAGTCTACAAAGTGGCGCGATCAGTTTACATTTCCACCGGCAATGTTTGATGGCTTGACTTTGCAGATGCCTGCCCAGGCTTATTACATTATCTTTTTTATTATGGCCATTACAGTGGGTGTGAAATTTTACTTCATCATGGTTTTAATTTGCAAATTTCCTAATGACTAATGATGTCGAACATCTTGTCATTAATAACCATATGCACATCTTCTGTGAAATGTTTTTTTCAAATATTTCCCCACTTTAACAGTTTGTTGAAATGTTTTTCGCACAGAACCTAGTTCGTCCATTAGTCAGCCATTTTCATTACAGAGTTCTGCAACCGCGGGTTTTCCAGAACATTTTGTCATTCCCCAAAGAAATCTTGCACGTATTAATATCACCCCAGCACCCTTCCTTCCTAATGTTTACATTAGATTATTTTCAGTTATAGTTTCTTTAGATATGACTGATACAAACTATTTTTTCTTTTATATGACTCACAAGTATTTTATGTCAATGTTAAATGTCTTTTTAAAAAAAAAAAAGATTGCAATTTTAATAATTCTGTGTATGTGTGAAACTGTGTCTACATATGTGTGGATATGTGCAGGTGCGTGCAGGAGGCCAGAACGTGGTATTGGATCCTCTGGGTTGGAATCGCAGATTCTTGTGAGCCACCCTAAGTGAGTGCTGGGAAGAGAACTCAAGTCTTCTGCAACAAATAGAAGTATGCACTCATAATAGCTGAGCCATCTCTCTAGCCCTATGACATGGCTTCCTGCATCTGTGAGCCTACATCACTATGTCTTCAGCTTTGAGTGCTATATTTGAAGACTCTTTGCCTAACACGAGATCACAACAATTATTAAAATGCTCAGCCTTCTAAAAATAACTATTATGCAATTTTTATGTAGAAAATTGAATCTCGCAGAGTTAACTAACTTCCATGTGGTTTATGTATAAATAGCTGATACGTTTGCCTTTCCATCATAGCAAGACATTAATGGAGACTCTCTTACCTTAAATTGCTTTAATAAATTAATTATGAATATTGAAACTGAAGCATATGAGTCAAAAATGTGTATTTACATAGCTGCCTCAGATGAGAGTCAAGTAGTGTATATAATCTTTGCATCGCCTTCCACAGGGAGAAATACTTCCTGTGACCTTCACAGAGCCGTGAGACCTCTTAACTACCTTCCTTGTCATAAAAGAACAAAATAAAATCAGCTTGCTTTTGTTAAAAGAAATAGAAAATGCTCCAGCAAGAATTTGAAGTGTAAGATTAGCTCAGAACATATTTTAAATTGACGTTTTTACATTATGTGATCATTTTTCAGTGGTTTGTTAGAAAAGTGTTGAATATCATTGCAATAAACAACAGGTCGTGGTGGCTCATATCTAGAGTTCCAGTACTTAGGAGGCTGGAGAATGAGGATTGCCAAAAGTTTGAGGCTAGCTTGGAATATATACAAGTACTTGACCACTCGGGGCTATGGAGTAAGATGCTCCATTGTCCTTTCTGTAGCTGTGAATAATCACTTGGACCAAAAGCAATTTAGGGGAGAAAAGGGTTCTCAGCTTACAGATCACAGTGCATCACTGAGCGAAGTCCAAGCAGGAAGTCAAGGAAGTAAGCTTGAGAGGAGAATGGTATTTCTTACAGCATTACCTCAGACCAAGGAACTCAGACCCCAGCCAAAGTACAGCAGGAATCTTGAAGGAGGATGCTTGCTAGCTGACTTACTCTCAGACTTATGCTTAGTTAGCTTTAATGTAGCACCCAGGATCGCATTGCCTAGGGAATAGTGTCACCCATAGTGGTCTTGAAATAATCCCCTACAAACATACCCATAGGTCAAGCTGGTCTATGTAATTCCGCAGAGTTGAGATTTTCCTTCCAGAAGACTCAAAATTGTACTAAGTTAGCAGTTGAAACTAACCAGGATAGACTGTCTCTAAAGGCCAAAAAAAAAAAAAAAAAAAAAAAAAAANANAGACAGACAGACAGAGAGAGAAATAGAAATCATACAAGACTGATATAATGCATGTGATGAAAAGAAAAAAAAAGTCCATATCATTAATTTTCCTTTCTAGTCTCTGATGTAGGTGGTGAATAGTTCCTTTTCTCAGTGTCTGGGACAAAGGTAAAAACAGAAGTCAAATAAAAAATGTGAGTCCTCCTATTCTCAAATAAATTGGCTATTATATTAATAATCTTTCACTGCTGCTCTGGGATACCCATTTTTACCCATATGTATTCCAGAACACTGTGACCTCTTGGCATTTCATGGTGATAAGTCATAGACCAAGAACATCTGACAGTAATATGATAATAAAAAAATAACCAAGAATGTCATGCATCCATACCTTCATCATAAATCTCCCTGCTAGCAAGGAGCTAGAGCAGGTGCATTGTGGGTGTGATTTTTCATAACCCCTGGCACCTTGGTTTTATCATCTTCAGCAGCCATCTGTGCCCTTCCCTTCACTGCACATCTCTCCTATCACTCCTCATAGCTCAGCATCTTTTCTTGTCAAGCCCAAAAATTATGAGCTGAATAAATGAGACTAATGAAGCCATTTACACTGTACCATCAAAGCTGTCCTGGGACAATTAAATATCCAGATAACATTATCTCTTAGAAGGATGTGATATTTGGGCCGTGGTAAACAGGAACTTGAGCCCCATCAACACCTGTTATTGTGAGGTGGATTTGAGGGGAGAAAGTCACTGCTAGGTTCAGTTTTCTTGAATGGAAATAGAAACAGGAGGGCCCTAGAAATGATATATGTGTATATACAATAAATATATACATATATACATAATATATATACATTATATGTACATAATACATGTACATAATATATACATATATACATGTGTACCTACACCATATATATATGTGATAAACATATGATATATGTCTATATGATAGATATATATGATATAGATATAGAAGGTGTAGATAGATATAGGTATATGTGTGTGTGTGTGTGTGTATATATATATATATATATATATATATATATATATATATAGAGAGAGAGAGAGAGAGAGAGAGAGAGACATACAGACAGACAGACAGAGATGTTCCTATTAGATGTAGAACTGAAATAATTCCAGAGGTTCAGTTACATCCATAAAACAAGAGGATGGATTTTAATCCTGTGGAGGGCAGAGTGAAGTGGGCACTGGAATGCAACTTCAGAATACACAGCCTTTGAGTGACCAGAGAATAAAGGAGGGGTCAACAGAGAGATAGACCAGAGAGCAGTCTGGAGAATAATTCCAACAGGGACAGCCTCTGAGCACACAGATTCATGGATACATGACACCATTGGCTGCATAGCACCATAGCTGTGCTTTTGAAGTTTAGCCTTGCCTCATTTGAAATGCTCTTCTTTGAGACTTTCGGTCGATGCTTTTATAATACCACATTATTGTCTTGTATACTTATTAACCACACACACACACACACACACACACACACACACACACAAATCACCGTTTAAACTGATCTGTATGAGTAGCTTGTAAAACTTGCTGTCCGCTAATACTGTGGCTTAGTTGTAGAGTTTTAATGATGTCTATGCAAGCCTTTCTTAATTCCCACTGGCCCTCTGTATTTGTGGTTCTGCCCAGATAGACCTCATCCTATGATACTCATAGAAAATTAATATGGGAACGATTCCCATACACTTAGTTCTAGTGTACACCCTGTGGCTAAGCTCGGGAGATTTACAATCGAACTGTGCTTGATATTTTGGCTACCTGACCCTGGGAAAAAAAATTAACAGTAGCTAATCCACAGGCTCATGGTGAGAGGATAATTGTAAAGAAGCTGGCAGCATATCTGGTACAAGGAAAGCATTCTAAAATCATGCTACTACTTTAAATTTTCTAAATGAACATAAGGAGTCCAACTAGTTTACTAAAAATTACTCAAGATATAATGTGTTCCACTAAAAATGAGTGACTGTCATGTGGACTCTCGCTTTGCAGGTATGGGAATCACATGTAATTGAGCTGAGCAACACTATGTTGGAACCCATGGGTGCTCTAAGATGTTCTATTTGCTGTGGCATTTCATCTGCTTACCTGGAACATGCTATTTTCAAGGTTGACCCCTTGAGGCACTCGCTGCATTTCCTACAGAGAGGACGATGCCTCTCATTCCTGATACAAATGTCTTCATCTGTTCTCTCAGTCTTATTTTTGTTCAACTTGTCAAGAAACTCCACTTCACAAATTTTACTGCAGCTTGTGCTACTCCACTGTAGATCTAGAATTCTCCCCCAAAGAACATCTGACCCAGATGTTCAGAGCTTGGATGTCTGCTAGTGGCATTATGGGAAGCAGATGGAATCTTCAGGAGATGAGATCGAATGGAAGGAACCTGGCTCCCTAGAGACATCACTTGAAGGAGATGCTTGGATGCTTATCTCTTCCTGTGTCTTTTTTCTTGGTGAACACTGCAAACTTCCCCTTCTGCTGCACTTACCACTGTGACATCCTGCCTCAATTTGGGCTCGGACACAGTGAAGCAGTGACCTCAGACAAAACTCTCCAAGCTGAAGGTTTACATATTTGATTCTCCAATTTCTCATCACAGCGATGGAACACTAAGAAAATCTTGAAATGCTTCCTTTTATGGGTAGTAATTTTTTTTTTAATATTTGAGTATTCTCGAGCGTTCCCCCAAGTGATATATCAAAATAATCCTTTTATTTTACTCCTCTCTAGTCTCCCAAGTTCTGGCATCTTCCCCAATTCAATCTCAGTCCATCTTATTTCTCTCTTCTAAAGTTCAGAGTCCTAAAACAGGGATCACTGCTACACAACCACGCTACCCTAAGCACTGACGTGTTTGCATCAACAAAGCAGGGCTACTTAGATATCAGAGTTGCACTTGTTTATGCAGAACTCTACCACTAGATGTTCTGCAGGGGCTCTGCTATACTCCAGAGCATGTGTGAATTTTATACCCACTTTGAAAAATAAAAGAGTTAGCTAACAGCAGAGGCTGGTGGCTCTCTAATGCTTGCAGGCGTTAAAGGTCTGGATCGGATCTGAGGCTAGGTCCACTCTCCTCCACTTATTTACACTTCTTTTATTTACCTGCCACAACCTAACAATGTGGTTTCTGACCCTAAATAAATCCGCCGAAGCCGCTCTTGTCAATGTCAGCCATGTCTGCTTTATCACGAACCCGTAGGGCCAATCTCCTCTAATTTACCTAATATCTCTCCAGGACATGGCAATGTTGAGCGGTCTCCTTTCAAAATCTTCTATTGACTTGACCTAACACAGCATTTCAGCTCCCCTACAATTCTCTC
Source organism: Mus pahari (assembly GCF_900095145.1). Classification (NCBI taxonomy): domain Eukaryota; kingdom Metazoa; phylum Chordata; class Mammalia; order Rodentia; family Muridae; genus Mus; species Mus pahari. Next base: position 35,801,509 of record NC_034609.1, on the reverse strand, counting down.
AATCTTCCGGGAGTTTCAGACACTTGGCCTGGCCTTACTTCCCTCCAATCCTTGGACTTTTCGCCATCGTGTTTCCAATACACATTGCCGTACCTGTCACAGAGCAGATAGCAGGTGCCCAAGGAAGATGGATGGACTCATTGTTGAAGCCCTGAATCTGATTATCCACAACACTATAGCTTATATTACCTGTTAGGCTCCTATATCTCCACAGACTTTGGGCCATAACTCATCCCCTTTAACATCTCCACCTGGTCTCTGAATTGTTTTTCACTCTTGATTGGATGCATCGAAAAATAGTTTTCAAAGTTAAAAATTAAATATGCTTGCAAAATTTTATTTTTTCTATGTTTTTCTGTATGTTAACAAAGAAAAATTTAAAAAGAAACTAAAAAGGGGAAAAAATCCTTCTTGCAATAGCATCATAAGGAATAAAGTTTTTAGGAATTAAATAACCTAGAGGTGAGAGACTTATACATTACAAACAATAAACAATGATGAAAGAAATAAAGGGAAGAAGATACAAATGAGTAAAAATGCACCCTGTATCTAGAGATTTGAACAGTTAGTGTTATTGAGGCATTCTCACTACCCAAAGCAAGTTTTACAGATCAAATATAATCTCTATCTAAATGTCTACAGAAATGGACTAAACAAACTAAAATTATTATGGAACCACAAAAGACCTCAAATATCCTAAACCAGTTTGATTAAATAAAATAAAGATGATGATAACACAATGGTCTAAACAACTAGTTTCATGACAGATGCATCTACCAATCAATGGAACAGAATAGAAAATTCACAAATAGGCTCAGTGTCTTAGTTAGGGTTTCCATTGCTGTGAAAGGATACCATGACCAAGGCAATTCTTTTAAAAGACAACATTTAATTGGGCCTGGCTTACAGGTTCAGAAGTTCAGTTCATTATCATGGACTGGAGGAGCTGAGAGTTCTACACCTTGATCTAAAGACCACAAGGAGAGGACTGGCTTCCACATGGTTAGGAAGGTCTCAAAGCCCACCCCCACAGTGATGCACTTCCTCCAACAAGGCCACACCTCTTAATAGTGCCACTCCCTGGGCCAAGCATGTTCAAACCACCATACCCTTGCATACATAGGCAGACTGATTTGACCATGGATCAAGAACACGCAATGGGAATAGGAAAGACTCTCAACAAAGGGGGCTGTGAAAACTTGATATTCAAGTGCAAAAGAATAAATTGGAACTTTATTATTTTATAACACACAGAAAAAACACACTTGATATGAATTAAAGATTTAAACTAAAAATCTATGGAACTGGTAGTATGAAACTATAGTAGGGAGGGAGGCTTCATAATATTGGTGGCAGCAATGATTTCTTAGATCTTACACCAACATACGGGCAATGAAAGCGGAGAGGTGATATAGGGATTACAACAAACTAAAAATACATTTAGACAAAGGAAATAACAGAATAAATAGGTAACCTAGAGAATAGGGTAGAAATACTTGCTAATTGAATGTCTGGTACCAAAATACACAATGAACTATTACTGTGCAATAGTAAGAAAAAAATGATTTAAAAGAAGCAGACAATTTAAATAGATATTTATACAAAGAAAACACACAAATAGCCATCAGGTATATGGAAAAAAATTCACAACACCTGAACATCAAGGAAATGGAAATTATAGCTGTTCAGATGGCCATTTTTAAAAGATGGAACCAGAAAATAAAAACTATAGAAATTATAAAATCTAACCAGTCCATATCTGAGAGTCCATATCTGAGAATGTACGCAAAAGTATGTAGATGATATCTGAGAGATATTTGATGTTCATTGTGTACTATTTGATATAGTCAAGAGTAATAAATTTCCCAAATATCCACTGGAAAATAAAAAAAACTACAAAGACAGTGGAAATGAGGGTGGGAAGAAGGTATGTGTGCCTGTATGAGAGTTTATTACTCAGCCATGAAAAAGATAATGCTTCCATGGACTGTCACTCCTTTATGCTGAGTGCAATAAGCTAATTAAAGGATAAATGTGGGGTGGTAAGCTGTGATAGGCAGCCTGGTCCCTGGTTGAGCTCAGGCTTAAAACCCTGGTGACCCAGCAGGTGACTGTCACCTGCAAGGGACAGCAGACTTTTGGCCACACCCCTTGGGTGCCTGTCTTCTGTTGCATAGCTACAGTCTCCCACAACTGCCCTACAGAGAGGTCTGTAGCCATCAGTCATGTGGGAGCAGCACCAAGCACTCACACATGCAGATAAGGTATCTCCAAGCTCTCAGACCAAGCCAACGAGAAGTACCTCTAGTCAGACCCTGACCCACGTCAAAACTGTATATAAGAATCCTATCCAGGAAGAATAATGGTGTGAGAACTAATTTGTTGTAGGAGAGCTTCCATCATAAGAGCTGTAACACTGCCACTTTGGAAGAGGGCCGCCCTCCTGAATTGCCACCTGAAGCTCCTCACTAGCTAGTCAGCCCAGCCTAGACTCAGCACAGGGCAATTTGGAGTAACTGAGACAGCCACAGCAGAGACAGAGGTGGAGCCAGCTGCAACAGAGGAGGTGACTCCTCCCTCCTGCCTTGTACTCTCTCCTCTTTGTCTGAACTAACCCACCCAGCCAGGCCAAAAGGAAAGTCTCAGATCCACAGACCCACAGAAAAACTCTGTGTGACCCCACCTCATTCCACTGACATGCAGATCAGAAGTGGCCAAATTCACAGATGCAAAGCAAAATGCCATCCCAAAGAGTGTGTGTGTGTGTGTGTGTGTGTGTGTGTGTGTGATTTAAACCATTCTTATGAAAGGCATTAGTAACATCTTACTTGAGGAATCTTTCTCTACTGTCTGACTTTATTCCTCAATTCCTCAGCTTGGTTTATAAATGATGGCCTCGGCGTGTAACAACTGGGTCTTAGAAATATGAAATGATGATGCGTGTCCTCAGTAGGAATAAGAGACAATTTGGATCATAATCCATAGCCAGTCTCTAGAAATATATCTCTAAATTTCCCTAAAGGGATTTAAAAGTGGGCGCAAACCACTGGTGCACGGAAATGGGAGCTCATTTGCCAAATAGACTAATAATCGGAATGACAAACATGGATAATTCAAGGCAGAGAAGCGTGCTTCTGACACTCAGATTACAGCAGCCAGTAAATACATCAGGGTGGGGGTGGGGGGACAAGGAACATGCCAGATGGATTTAAATACATCAGAGAATCAGACTGCCCATTAGCAGATGAAGTCTGATATGGAAGACTATATGCAAGCTGCATGTGTTTGTACATTGTGAATGTTTTTTCCTCTAACGAAATCTGTTTAGGTCATCCACAGGTGGTTGAAAGTGCCAGGAGAAATCCTAAGCTGGTCCAGCTCCGCTTTGCTGCATTCTTAAAAGTAAACACTTTGTTTAACTCTTTTGAAGATAGGGAAAAGGAAAGAGATATGATCCCGCCTCGTTCTCAAATATGTTGAGTGACTCTTTTTGCAAAAACTGAGGCTTCGAAGTGATCATTACGAAATGGAAGTATTATAGGAGAGTAAGGAGAATTGAGTGTATTGTAACAGAGCCCTGTTTCATCATGTCTGTGGTTGAGATGAACAGCAGTTCCTTCACAACGAATAGGCCAGTATTAACATGTAATTGAGCAGAATGTCAGCCCCCCTGTCTCCACGACAGGTTAGGTGTAACCTGATTAAGGAAAGGCTATTTCTCAAAATGTATCAGGCTGCCATTGATTAGGGCACAGAAAGGTTTAATTGGCTATGTTACATGGCATGTGTACTGTACTGTTAGTCGGCCATTCTTTCCTACACAAGTTCCCCCATCTTGATGAGACTTAGAAACTAAAGACTTGCAAAATCAGTTCCAGCTGCTCTTTTCCATTTGATTGACAGCCCTCCTTCTTTACACAAAAACTTCCTTCCTAGATGCACCTCTCTGCTGCCGCTGTATTCCTTGGTCTGCTTTACCTAAGTCCCATGTCCCATTCTTTCTTTCACTACATCTCTGACATACATCAGCTTTCTTTGGTGTAGGAGTGGCCCTGTGGGAGGAAGTGTGTCATTGTGGAGGCGGGCTTTACACCCAGTGTGCTACGCAGCCTCCTGCTGCTGCCTGCAGATCATGTCTACCTGAACACTGCCATGCTTCCCATCAGGATAATGGACTAAGCCTCTGAAGCTGTTAGCCAGCCCCAATTAAATGTTATCTTTATATGAGTTGCTGTGGTCATGGTGCCTCTTCACGGCAATAGAAACCCGTAAGACAGCTTCTTTGTGAGCCTGTGAATTAATCCTGTACTAATCTACCTTATTTGGGTCTTAAAAAAAAAAAGCAAAATCTATCCACATTTTAATTTTCTGTCCTTATCAGATATTCAATTAAAGTCCAGCATGCCTAAAATGTCTCTGGCATCTTCTACAAATATGTCTGTATTACATACCTTATTTGAATTCTTCTTTGTATCAGCAGAGTATGCATATGCAAGCACTCAATATTTATTAAGTTTAAATTACAAACACGAGAACAAATGAATGTAAGCTTTGGATGATGTGTTGATTTTTCTTTAGAGATACCAAATTAATATTTACTTCTTTGACTATTTAGTTATTCACTAAAGACGAATTACTGAAAAATGTCAGTAAAGCAATTATGGCAGAAAAGAGGAAGAATAAATATAGACAACACTCCTGCACAAATTTTAGGAAATAATTATGAAAGAAAATGTCACCCTCAGAGCAAATAGAAATCACTTAATATATAAGTATCAATAGGGAGTCTATGGGGGGAATCACATTTCTAATTATATATCTTTCTTTCCTATGATGTGAAATGCAGGCATCAAAGTGCATACATTTAAACATTCTTTGCACGGGAGCCAGGGCAATGTATTTAGCATCCAATGCATAATAAGTGGTCAGTACATAATTGCAAATGTCATTCAACTTTGGTAGCTTCCTGGTTCCACTGCAGCCAAGGAGAAAAGCAAGAGGGACTCAGCCTCAGTTCACAATAGGCCTTCGCGTTACCATTAAGTTGAATACAATTAGAATTACAATTAAATGCTATATCATTTTTTTTAAAGAAAATTATTTCTCCATCAAGTTTTACAATGGCCTTTGGCACAGCACACTGAAATTGGAACCTGAGAATAAAATCTCAGTTAAATGAAAAGCTCAAATTAGCTGACAATTTTCATACTTCAGAATCTCCCCATGTATATTTCTCCAGTGACCTTTCTAATGACAAAGCCAGAAACGATAGTCAATTAAATTTATATCCCAAGGCACACAATAAATTTGTCAGGCTCAAAACAAATGCACTGTGAAGTTCATAAAAATCAGTTCTAGGTACCAGGGAATGGGTAAAAAGAAGGCAGTCAGTCAGGCCTTAGTCTTCACATGAGCACCAGCTCAATGATGCTCAGATCTACCTGAGGATGAAGAACTAAAAGCAGCCTTCAGTGATGGTTACCATCACACTTTAAATTACCCCAGTTTATTTCCACTTCAATCCACATAGGACGATATGACACCATTGGAAGTCATGGAATTCATATGTGTGTTAGGGCCCCTTAGTGATTCCTGGGAAGCACAGACACTGGTGAAATGGGTCTCTGAGTGTGTGGTCTTGCATATGTGTGCAGGAAAAATGCACAGGTGTGTATGCATTTGGAGGTCAGAGGTCAATTCCGGGTGTCTTTGATCATCACCCTCCACCTTATTTTCTGATACAAAGTCTCTCACTGAATCTTGAGCCTGTTGATGTGGCTAGAGTATCTGGCCAGCAAGCCCCAGGGATGTTATGTCCACCACTAACCCCCCCCCCCATCACTGGGGTGACAGGTAAATGTCATCACTATGCTCGGCTTTTACATGAGTGCAGAGAAGCGAATTCAAGTCCTCCTGCTTGTACACAGACTCTCTCCCCCTCTCCCCCAGTGTCATCCCCCCAGCTTCCTCATAATGCTTTTGATGAGGCAGTGTAGTATGGGGTTGAGGGTCTCCGTGATCAGCTACTCTTAGATGATGACATCATGTCTTGCTCTTAGTCTGGTCAAATGTTCATTCACAGTGGGTTTTAATTTCATGCTTCCCATATTTGCAAAAACTATTCATGATTTTCTGATTCCCAGTTAACTTCTAGCATTGTACGTTGGCATCTGTTAGTGCCCTGATCCAGAAGCCAGGTAAGAAAGGGGCCACAAGGCACTGTAACTTTAAGGAACAAATAAATACTTGATCTTTCAGGGAACTGTTACCAGGACAATTTTGACATTATAAAAGTTGTTAGCTTTTAGTATATTTAAAGATTGCCTAAGGGTTAACCTGTGTCGAATCTTCACTAACTTTACAGAAAAAAGAAATCCCACATGTGAGTTGAGTTGGATGCTCAGCCACAGACACAAATGGAACCAAATCCCCTTCTAAGACTGAACCGGCATTTCTCAGATGTAGGCACCTGCTGTAGTTTGGCACTTCCCATGCAAAACATGAATCTGGCAATTTCACATCATAAAGAGTTCTAAAAGTAGGTTTCATTGGCAGAAGAGATTATTAGAAATAAAATGGTTCTAGAAACTTACATTTTTACCTCTCCCTGTTTTGTAAAGATTTCTCTCATACTTACATTCAAAATAAATTCCTATGTTCCATTAGCATTAAATATTTATCTAGATGTGCAAACATGATGGGGTATTGGAAAGTCTAAGCTAAAGATTAAACCATTAAGAAAGCAGAAAGGTTGCGGTTACTGTTTTTATGTAAGCAGGGATAGAAGAAAGCTCTTTGAGAATCACTCAATGACTCCAAACACAACATTTTCAATGGCAGCAATAGCGAGAGAGAATTTGGCTTCAGGATGAGGCCGCGTTTCAATTATATTTCCTGCAGAAAAATAACTGCAACTTGTGTGAACTTTTCCCTCCATAATACCTTGACCCATTTGTAGAAACCCACCTGCTGGTAACATGATAAATCTCTGCAAGCCACCACCTCAGGCCAGAAGAATACAGCAAACCAATCAGGATCTTCAAAAACGCCATAAAAGGCCATTTCTGGGATTTAATCTCAAATTTTGTTCAGATGGGAATTAATACAGGCCTGTCCTTTTTAGTGACAAAGAAAGTGTGTATTCGATGGCCCATTATTGAAAGTCCACCACTAATAAAGTACTACCAAGAAAACAAAGAAGATTTGGACACAGTCTATATTTCTATGTGATGTCAACTATCTCATTCTACGGAAATAATTACTATGGGATTAGTGAAGAGAGGGGCCGGTCAGAACAGGATGGGAAAGGGCCATAAAGAAACAAGTACCAGCTTGAGGGAGATGTATAATTAGTATTAGTTAATGATAAATGATAGAGAAAGGCAAGAAAAATACATTTTTCCAAGCAAAACTATTTCATCTGAAGATTTGGTTCTTAGAGTATACTTAAAGATCTCAGGCAGCATATTGTCATAGGTAGAGAGCTTGCCTAGGACATACTAGGCTCAATCCTTGATAATGAAAAAAAAATTTAATCAAGTAAGAAAATAGCCTTGTCAATATCTCTTTTTAAAAGATAGCATTGATGGCAGTTTATTCATGATCTCCTACGGGAAATCTGTCCACTCTGGTCAGGGGTGGACAGGGAACAAGAAGGTCAAGTAGGGTTGATTTTCAGTTCACACCTATCATTTCAAGTGTGTTGCTTTTATAACGTACATAATATCTTAGTTCAATAGAACGTGTGCATAATTTAAAAAGAGGCAGGAAGAACATGTACCTTCCTTCAACTGTTTGATTTCCCCCAAGCATTTCAGTTCTAACACTAAGAAGAATGCTAACACTACTTGTATCAACAGCTCTGTCTTTATCTAGGTGGATATTAGAGGTGACTCCCTACCAGGATGCCTTGGGAACTAGCATAGGGGACCAGATTGGGTTAAAGCTATCACTCTAAAGTCTTCATCACACTGAAGAAGCTGAACAATAGCATCTAATTAATAGCTAAACTTAAAAGTGATGTGTTTGCTTGACAAGTGTTAATCTTCAAAGTTAACTTGACTGGATTTAGAGTCCCTTTTAAAATACTCCTCTCTCCCCCCCCTCTCTCTGTGTGTGTGGGGGGGCATTGACAAAGAGGAGTAACTAAAGAGAAGAGATCCACCCTGAATATAGCCAGCGCCATCACATAGGCTGGGGTCATCAGATCAATGAGAAGATGACGGGGGGGGGGGGGAAATGGGTTAGATAAGTGCCACCATTATGGTTTCTGCCTCCTGATTAGCTCCCTAGACCAAAGTATTCCCCATCATGATAGACTGTATTCCTCTCAACTGTGAGCCCAAATACACGCTTCTTCCCCTAATTACCCTCCAATAGGTATTTAGTCACAACAACATTAAAAACGACCAATGTAGAAAATCAGCACAAAGCAGGACCATGGACTCTGGATGCCTCTGGTGCTTATTTTGGGGGGGGGGAATTCAAACAAGTTAGAAACTGTGGGCTAGAGGAAGCCTAGAGTGCTATGAATGGAACCTAACGGATGAGTCTCCCAGGACTTTGGAAGAGCACATTCTGGTAGAAATGTGAACAGTAAGGTCAGGCGCATGAGGTTAATAGAGGGAGCAAAGACATTGTCTGGAATTGGACTACAGAAGCCACCGATATCACATTCTGGGGAGAAAAAGAAATCTGCCTTTAGTCTTCCCATGTCCTGATAACATGAATTGGGTAACGGATAGAGTTATGTAGAAGATGAAAAATTTAAAAGGCGGACTAGCATTCAGGCTACATCATGGTTAATGCGTCATGGTTCACAGTGAAAAAGAGAACCAAGCAGAGCAGAAGAGCATTCAAAGCACGGAGTTCAGTCAGGAAAGGGGGCATACGAAAGCTTAAAGTTCCAGACAAGGAGGTCTAGACCAAGTCTTTGTAATAGTTCAAGGGCTTATCACAAGACTAGATCCTCTCTTTGCACTGAGACAATAGGAAAGGTGCCTTGGAGACAAGGCCCTCCCATCAAAGGTTCTGTGGGAAGCTGTACAGGAAAAGCTAACATGGTGATGAAGACCCCCAGGTCCTGGAGATGACATTCCCGTGGTACATCTTCCCAAAAAACCTGCAAGAGTAGGGTCAACCCAAGAGAGAGAGACTGCATGCCGCCGAGAGCCAAACTGAGAGGTGGAGCTATTAACAACTGTGAATTCCTGATGATGTTCATCAAGTCAAAGATGCCAGTTAAGGAGCTACAGAGTTTGGTCTTGTGTTGCCCTGGGGTCTCCTGACTATGCTTCCCTTTTTTTGGAATGGTAATATCTGTTCTGTGCCAATATATATATCGGAAGGATTTAGATTGGATTTGAGATTTATTATCTTGTAGGAGCTCACCATTAAGAGCTTACTTTGCCATCCAGAAAAGACACGAGAGTTTTGAAGCATGCTGAAGCTGTTGTGGGACTGGGGGACTCTTGCCAACAGAACTCAATACACTTTGCATTATGAGATGTTTCGGGTGTTTGAGAACTGGAAACAGAGCCTATGGCTTGAACGTGCTATGCTCAAATGTTAAGTTGGTCAGGGATGACTTGAGATGGTTAATTCTTTTTAAAAAATTTTATTTATTTATTTATTTATTTATTTATTTATTTATTTATTTTTTATATGTAAGTACACTGTAGCTGTCTTCAGACATACCAGAAGAGGGCATCAGATCTCATTATGGATGGTTGTGAGCCACCATGCAGTTGCTGGGATTTGATCTCAGGACCTTCTGAAGAGCAGTCAGTGCTCTTAATCACTGAGCCATCTCTTCAGCCCAAGATGGTTAATTCTTATGGTCAATATGATTGGATTTAGATTGACCTAGATGATATACTTCTGTGCATGGGAGAAGGAACCTTTCCAAAGAGAACCGACTGAGAGGAGGAAACTGAATGCAAGAGGCAACTGTCCCATGACCTTAGGTTACAAACCAAGGGAGGATTACATTCTTTCTCTCCTTCCTGGGGATTACAAGATCTAGCCACTCTGCCACAGCAGGGAGCTACATTTCCTCTGAGCCATGAGGCAAAAATAATCCCTTCTGTCATTCAGTTGCTTTTTGTCAGCCATTTCCTCACATTGACAAGAATGGGTTAAGGTAGAGACCCTGAGATGATTTCAATGCCTAGGCATAAGTCAAAGTGGTATGGCATGTCCCAATAAACAAAATTTCCAAATTAAGGCAATCAAAGTTGAAAATGAAAATTCCTAAGATATGACTAAAACACACACACACACACACACACACACACACACACACACACACACACTAACCAGCGATCTGTGGTTTCATTCAATCTCTTCATGATACTTATTTGCAAGCAAAGTAGATTTAACTAGCCCTGAGAGCAGAGTCCTCTCCAAGATCTAGGTTTTCCTGTTTAAATAATAGAGTTGCCTAAACAGTGATACCTTGTAGCATAATGTGTACCTCCAATGGCTCGGCTCTTTCCCAGCCCTGGTAATGCATGTAGCTGACAGTTATCTCTCAGTGAGGGGAGTCCCTGCCACAAACAAAGGAGTAAGCACACATCCCTACCATTTGTGAAGCCGGTTAGCTCGGGATTTAAATTTTCTTTTTAAAGCTTCTCTAGAGCCAACTCTCCTCACTATGTAAGTGAAGACAATAAACTGTGATTTAAAATTTGGGACTAAGGACATGGGATAGCTTTGTGTCACTTTATTATCATATTGAAATAGTAACAATCCTTCGTGAAGCAACTGTAGATTCTGAAGGGAAATGCATATTTGTGTACTGTCTTTAGCCATTGTCCAAACTCTGTGTGGCTTGGTACCAATTTGCAAGCTTCTGTCTGTTAAAGCTGCCAGTTATTTCTGGCTTGTAGAGAGACAGAGCCCTAAAACCGGGTTTGTGTCACCCTGTAGAACACTGGCCACTTTTTACACTACCCTAAGCCACAATTCTCTGCTTCTGGATTTAGAGAGACACCATCTCTTGAGGTCTTTTTGGACTCCATTTGAAGAATGTGCTTTTCTACTTGTTAATAAAATAGATATTTAGAGATGATTCTTCTATACCTATATGAGTGATCTTTAATCATCTCTTTAAAATCATTCTTTTGAAGTTACTAATATATGTTAAGAGTTAAATGTCACACGTGTTATTGACTCATGGCTTATAAAACCAAAATAATGAGAAATACTGTGCAGTTATTCCCCTTATTATAAGAGGTACATCCTAAGTTTCCCCAGGATATGCCTGAAACCATAGCAAACACTAATGTTATATATTCTGTTTTTTTCTCTTCATTCATCTCATTCTGTGATAAAGTGTGACCATATATTAGGTATAAGAAAGCAATAATATTACCTCATAATTGAATATGGTCATAACAACAGTGTGCTATAATAAAGGTCATTTTAAACTTCTGAACATTTATTTCTGGAAAGGTTTTTTTTTTTGTTGTTGTTGTTGTTGTTTAGTATTTCCAGACGATGATTTACTTTGGGTAACTGAAGCTATGCAAATCAAAACCACAGGTAAGGGGAATTACTGTCACCCATATTAAAAAAAACAAAATGGTGTGATTGGGGAAATGTTGAAACATCGGAAGCACAGTTTGCCATAAGAGTTACTGGTCTCCAATCACCTCCTTGACTGAAGGACCAGAGACCCCTAAAGTCAGGCTAAACTCTTAACCTTCAAAACTCCACATTACCAAACTGAGAATACATAAATTATTTGTTCCATGAGATCCCTAACTTATATTTCATTATTCACTGCCAGCCTTTGGAGTTGTTTGTTTTTTGTCTTTTTTATCCTTTTTCTGTATGTGATGCTTTAATTCAGTTTATCCCATGAATCAATTAAGGTCTAGATGGCTGACATTGTCTCAGGATCCCCATTCTCCCAAATAATTTTTTAAAATCATATTCAGTTATTTGTAGAATACTCTAGGGCTCACCTCTGTGAAAGTGTAGATGATAAAACAGGATTTTTGACTTCTGCCATTTCTAACTGTTGAAATTTCTAATGGAACTTAGTTGTCATTTCATTTTAATCTGAAATATAGGCTCAGTCAGGCATCTCCAGCCACATTAAGGCAGGGCATTACTGTTATTGTTCGGTTTAACCAATTTAAAATACGTGGGGGGGGGGGCAGATGTATGTGTGTTCTTACATGTATGTTAAATACTGTCAGTTTCTGTGCTCTGCTTCTCTCTCATGCTGTTTGCAAAGCAAATACGCCTTTACACCGAAATGGGTGGAACAGCGAACACAAGTTTAAAATTCCACTTTTTTGTCTTTCTGCAACCCAGTGATTGGTACCTAGCCTACCATATCTGGCTGGGACGACAACTTACACAACTATGTCTCCAACATCACTCTTAAAGGAGAAGAATCTAATGAACTCTCCTCCGTTCAACGCCTCCACAAAGTCACCATGCCTTAGATGTAACTTGAATCCTTTTGCCTCCCTGTTTGCTCTAGTATACTGCGTAGTGAGTAGATTTATTTATGGGCCATAACCTTTAGCTACCAAATGGAAAAAAAAATAACAAAACTCCCCATGCCTCCCCATATTTTTCTCCCTTTTTGGCAGAAAATAAAACTGAGATGTATTTCCACAGTAAATCCAAATGTCTTCTGTATTACCAGGTTTTAAAAGGTTATGTACGTTAGCTATTACATCATTGTTTGAAGTACATTAGCGCTCTCGAAAACAGCTGCCTTCAATCTCTATTGTCATAAAAAGAGCAACCGCACAGTCTGTGCTTTTTCTAATGGCTTTAAAATGTATATTAACTTAGAAATTCTGATCCACACTAATGTTTGTGTACCATAATATAGAATATTAATGGAAAGCACAAAGGAGTAAAAATCTCTACAAAAGAGGGCAGGAGGAGAAACTTCTGTTTCTCAGAGTGTTTTGGTCTCAAAATGCTTCCCCTTGGCAAGAGAGATGTTTTTATAAAAAGCTTTATGAAGCAAAGTTACTAATAGATCTGCGTATTTAGCACAGGGTGGGAGAATAGACTAAAGCCAGCAATTCTGACAAACTTTTCTAAATAGGAAAAGTTACGATGCCGGGCAGTGGTGATACTCACCTTTAATCCTAGGGCAAGGTGCATCTCTGTGAGTTCGAGGCCAGCCTGGTCTACAGAGATAGTTCCAGGATATCCAAGGCTATACAGAGAAACCCTGTCTTGAGAACGAAAAAAAAGAAAAGTTTGTAGCCTTCAGTTGTGCATAGAGGTGGCCTACCTTCTATGGCTGACTTTTCGTCGAAGACTACCCTACTGTGCATAGGAAGTTAGGAGACCCGGGCGATACAGACTAAATATTAGTATCTTACCTATATCTACCAAACAAGAATTTCTGGGGCTTCAAACCAGCTTCGCTATAGCAAAGGTGTCCCCAAACATTGGGTGTACTTTTTTTTTTCTCTGAAGACTGTGATCTTTGGGATTTAACTGTGAACACTATCTGGCTTACTTGTCTGGAAAATGAAAAAGTCATTCTTGCCGAATTCATCTCTAATATCTAACTCACAATGCAAGAATGGAAGGTTCAGAGAGCCATTAGTATTCCTACATATGCAGCCTTCCTCTCTTTGAAAGAATAAACACAAAAGAAAATCCAGTTTGCTTTTTTGCTTTTGTTTTTTGTTTTTGCTTGTTTTTTAATAAGAGGAAAAAAAAATGCCAGCAGTTACAAGAAGCTCTTTCTGCAGGATAAAATTTATCACAAATGTGACTAGCACTGCACTCTGAGTTACAGTTGTAAAAAAAGAGGTCATGAACATTTCTTACACGGTAGCGCTTGTCTGAGCCAGGAAGAGGACACACGCATACACACGGCTGCACCTAGTGAGCAGGATGGGATCAGGTACCCCATTTGGCTTTCTTAAGCCTGAAGAAGATGGGAGGGCTTAGGAAAATAAAAGAATAATGTCCAGATGTTCCATGAATCTGTTCTCTTTTTTTTCCCCAAATATTATTAGCAATGAGTTATAAAATTTCTGTTTTGAATTAAATAAACATATATCTGTGTGGGTGCGTGTACGTGTAAGTGCAATTGTACGTGGAGTTCAGAAGAGGGTATTGGATCCCCTGGAGCTGGAGTTACTGGCTGTCATAAACTGGGAACTGAACTCAGGTCTTCTGTAGGAGGATTAAGAGGAACATCCTCTTAACCACTGAGCCATCTCTCCAGCCCTTTCATGATTCTATTGATGGAGATTTTAAGCTTGACTATGGTAAGAATACAATCTCAGTTTCTAGAGGAGTAACGTGCTGTCTCGCAAGTGCCTGGTAAGAAGGAGTTCAAGGCATACGTTGTGTGAAGAAGTTCACAGTTCACCTTGGGACATGCAGTTCGTAGGTTGTGTTCAAGGGCTTTATACATGCATTTGGGTCACAAGAAATAACGCTATTTGGTTATTATAGTGATTTTGTTAGTGTTTTATTTACATTTAATTTGTTTAACTTCTTTCAACATTCAGATCTGGCATTTTCCTTCACATACCTTAAAGTTTATACAAAATACCCAAAATGCTGATTCTCAAATCTTTCAAGCAATGATTCCTTAGCACTCCATTTTCCTGGATAGCAAGCTAATAATATTTAAAATATTTGAAACATCTTGCTGTATTGGTGATAACTAACAGGGATAAATTATTGTTACTTTATTATTTGGCTTATTTTTTAGCTTCAATCATACTGCATTTTAATAAAGGTGTTTTATAAGCTTGGTATTAAGGAGACTTATAAGGGGCAGACAAGATGGCTCAGCAGGTGAGGCATTTGCCACAGAAGCTTGCCAACCTGAGTTCCCGCCCCAGAATCCAGGTAGTGGAAGGGAGAGACCCAACTCTACAAGGCTGTCCTCTGACATTCACATGGGTGTTCACACACATGCAGCAAGACCACACACAATAGCAATAATAACAATAAAAGTATGTATGTGTGTGTGTGTATATATATATATATATATATATATATATATATATATAAAATGGACATGCATATGTTGCTTGAAATTATCTTATATATTAGATAGATAGCAGAGAATATATATATATATATATATATATATATATATATATATATTCTAATAATGCCTGCTTTACCTTGACAAGAGTTTAAGAAGTTATTGATAGAATATGACTTCCTAAGTATCAAGTATGTTATATAACTATGGAATTATCTCGAAGATATTCAAAATAACATGCAGTCTTTAGAACTTGCAAAGCAACAGAGGTGATCCTGGAAGGTTCCAAAGTAGTTCTTACATTTAAATCAAAATAACTGAGCATCCTGAAAAAAATGGAACTCAGAAAATAACCAAGTGTAGCTACCCTGAAGCTTGGCAAAGCATTCTCTGACTTACCACTAATAAATCTTTTGAAATTCTTTGTCTGGAAGACAAACTCTGGGTTCCCCTGCCTCCCAATCTGGAGGAAAAGGATCTCTTCTAACAGTCTAGAGGTCAGGAAGCATCTCAGGTATGATATTATTTGGGGGACTGAGACCAGAACACCTTGGGGCTAGTCTTCATCAGGCAGGAAGATAGGAAAGGTCACTTACTGAAGGTCTGACATCTATTCTTGGAGAATCCTTATTCATTCAGCCCATCAGCAAATAACAGGTTATCCAGGATCTAAGCACTGGGATGTGAAGGATGCAGCGTGGCGTGGACCCTCTCACAGTCATGGGAAGCTTCCCAGGAGTATTCTTGCTTGTCCTTGTTGGTGATGTCACCAGTAGATTCTAGGCATGGCCAGAATGCACTCAACTTAATGCGAACAACTTAAACCGGCAACATGAGGCCGTGACCTAGAGAGTGGGCTTGATATTAGTTATACCACGTGCAGGGAGAGGAGGTTTAAGATGTGAAGGCCAGACGGGTGGTACCACTCAGAGTATAGCAGATCATCTCAACCCAGAGAGACAAAAGTGGCCAATGTCAAGTCCCGGTTCTCAGATCTATCTATGTGTCCAGACTTTAAAACAAATTGGTGAGTTAACCTTACCTGGAAATAACTGTAATTGGAATTTCTGATCCTGAGACTGAACACAAATATTAAATGCTTTCTTTGAAGAGTAATTTAAAGCAACCCTATATGATATAATATGACAATTCAATGTAATATGGTTTTTTTTAAATATTACCCACCCTTGATAAAATAATGACTATAAAGTCTGAATTTTCAGACAGGTTGAAAAAGCAAGGCAGGCTATTGCACTTTCTAAATTTTATCTCCTTGGCAAACTGCACTATGACCCTTTTCCAATGGTGAGGTCTTACAGGCTTTAGCTAGGTGCACACACTTATCTCCGCATTCTTGTAAAGGTGAGGGTTTAAATGTCTTGCCTGAGTAAGTTTGGGTTGCATTCACATATCCACTTTAGTTGGCAGAATTTAGCTTGGCTCCTGTTTCCTTTCCCTGGCTACAGCAGGCTTGGTGAAGCCATAGCAAAATCTCCCTGCTGGGGGTGGGGGGNGGGGGGTGGGGGGAGGGATCCCTTGCTTTCTTTTCTTACAGAAAATATCTTAAAAATAGAGGAACCTATGGCAATCTTTGAGAATATTAAATAATGAGCCAAGTGAGGTGGCTTGCTTCTGTAATCCCAGTACTTGGGAGACTGAAGTAGAATTGGCAGAAGTTCAAGGTCAGTCAGGGTTACACGGTGAGTTTCTAACCAGCCTGGGCTACAACATGAGAGCCTCATCTCTACAATCTATCATCATCATCACCAGCACCATCATAGTAAATATGCAATACCACTAAAAAGCAAAGGAACTAAGATAGAGCCTGTTTAACTAAGATTTGACTTTTGATTCAAAAGATGTCTACTATAAATTCAATATGGTAGTGTATATCTGTGCTCCTAGGAGTTAGGGAGTCAAGGCAGGAATAAGGCCATCTTTAACTATACAGTGAGTTGGATCCCACTCTGGACTACATGAGTTTATGTCTCTAAAATCCACATATTTTCTTTAAACTATAAATTACTTTTAATGATATACGTACATATACATGTATAGATAGATGATAGGTAAGTAGGTAGGTAGATACATACGTACATACATGCATAGATACATATATATACATATATGCATATATGTATATATGTAATATATATATATATATATATATATATATATATATATATTAGATAAATAGTCTGTGTATATGGAATTTCAGAGGACAACTTACAAGGGTTGACTTTCTCTACCATGTGGATCCCAGGGATTGAACTCAGGTCATCAAACTTGGTCATGGGTACCTATATAGGTATCCCATCTTAATGGCTTCAGAATTACTATAGATTCTTTGTAAGGATTAATATAAGTGAATTACCTTATTCTCATTTTAGGATTATGGAGAAGTATCATTCTCATTGCTTTCATGTGAATAAATACTGACAAATTAGAGTCTCCCTCTCAAGTTTTTGCTCCACAATTTCTGACCATAAACCTTCATGATGTGTCTAATACAAATCATCCATAGAGTTGGGGAGCAAGACAGGGTCAGCGATATTTACACAATCTTAACATTGTCAGTGTCCCAAAGATCACCCTCCCCCTTAGTTTCGACTAATTAACATTAATTTTGAAAGGTTCAGGAGTAAGTCACTGCCCCACGGCTAGATAAGCCCATCAACTTCTGTGAGTGAGTGACCTTCACAGTTGAAGAAGTTAATTGCCACCAGTGTGCTGCCTGTCAGGGGGAGATAGCTGGTGGGCTACTAAGACAGCTTCTCAGTAGTTGAGGTATTTCAAAGCAATGTGGTCTTTTGCCAAAATCACAAGGTTAAAAAATAATAATAATAAAAGCCCCATGCAGTATTTCCTCATTCTCTTTATTTTGTGTGCAATTGTACGTGTGTGTGTGTTTGTTCATGCCACAGTAACACATGAAGAAGACAACTTGTAGGGGTTGGCTTGGCATCAAATGCCTTCACCTACTGAGCTACCCTGCCAATGTGCAACTATTCTTAAAAGGCTGGCTCATTAATATCGAGGATACCTTAAAATGCTTCACCAGGGGAAGCCAAGGGATGGAGGCACGTAATGAAGTTTTTCCAAGGACTTAGTGGACAAGAGTGGGTGGAGAACCGGGTATGGTGGCGCACGCCTTTAATCCCAGCACTCGGGAGGCAGAGGCAGGCGGATTTTTGAGTTCGAGGCCAGCCTGGTCTACAGAGTGAGTTCTAGGACAGCCAAGGCTACACAGAGAAACTCTGTCTCGAAAAACCATACAAAAGAAAAAAAAAAAAAGATTGGGTGGAAACTGGACACAAATGTGGGTTAGAACTTCCTGTTGTGAAGTCTCCGACATACCAGAAGATAAGATTAAAGGTGGGGCTAGAGAGATCGACGGCTCAGTGGCTAAGAGTGCATACTGCTCTTGCGGAGGACCGAGGTTCAGTTGCTAGTACTCACATCAAGAACCTGACCAACACCTGTCACCAACACACCGCCAGGCAGTGAATGCCCTCTTCCAGCCTCTACAGGCACCCATAGTACTTTAAAAAGTCTTATAAGGATTTAAGTTTTTAAAGAATTTTTCATTTTAAACTTGAATTAGAACTCTATCATTAAGTTAAATACAATCATTTTAAATCCTGAAACTCTCTAAAAAATGTATAGTTTCTGGGAGGGAGAACGGAAAGAAAAGACACTGCAAAAAAAAATGTATATATTCTAACATATGTATAAATAGACATTCTGATGTGTAGGCTTATTGAATTAAAACATGATGTCTTTTATCTTTTAGATTTCAGACGCACTGTCATCTCATTTGCTAATATTTCATATTTACAAAGGCAAAGCCTCTATCCAAATTAATGGTAGTAATTAGCAGATTGGGTTTCTCACCACAGGCAAATGTCTGTCTTTTAGTGTTATAAATGAGCATTTAAGGGTGGTAGCAGCAGGTGGTATATTCTCTGAGAATAAAATGATTATTTAACATAATTTCATGAAGAATGAGATATCCATATTAATTACCACTTAAACATAGATTATGTAAATAAATTCTTAATATTCCATTTTATTTAAATTTTATTTAATGTTCATTTAACTAGCCTGTGAGAAACACTTGTAAAAGTTTTTATTCGGCAGTTTTGCCTGGTTTTTTATTCTGACGATAAAAGAAATTATCAATTTTGCCAACTAGATTTAAGTGACAAGTCTCTTCATATTTGCTCTAGGAGGTGGTTTGATCCCCGACGGGGCTCATGTCGGAGGACTGGTCCCCAGTTTGGGAGTGTCAACTAGAATTAACCTAAAAGAGGTGGTGCCCCAGAGTCCTGAAGAATTGGCTCAGCAGTTCATAGCACAGTAGGTGTCTAGGACCCACGTTTCGGTTCTTTACAACCAAAGCAGAAGGCACTTCAGAATCACCTGAAATTCCACCTCCAGAGGGTCTGACACCCTCTACTGTTCTCCTTGGGTATCTGCACATCCAGATATAAACTCTGCTGCATACAGATACGGACATATATGCCCAATTCAATTTTTTAAAACACTAAAATATTTTTGCCTTTAGGTCAGTTGGTGGTGTGCTCTCAGGAGGACCTGGGAGATGTTAGTCTGTCATGGTTTCCTGTCTCACCACATGACTCCTCCTTTTCATACACACACACTGCCACAATTTGAAAGGGCCAAGAGGGCCACTACCAGAGCTGAGCCTTCGGTGTCCTGCCCTTGAACCTCCAAAACCATGAACTAAACAAAACTCACTCTTGTTTTTTATAGAAATAATCTTCTTCAGGTAATTTGTTACAGCAATGCAAAAATGACTACGATGTTACTATACTAACACATTCTGAAACGCATTGTTCACTTGAGAGTTTTCATCATTAATATTTACTTTATTAATTGGCTTGTTTCTAATAAGACTTTAACAGTTGCCTGTGGATTACACTGATGGGTGAATGAGTTGAAAGAATGAACCTATGCAAATATCTTTTAATATCTTAAATTAATAAGGTTACCTTGGGCAATAAAGAATATAACTCTGGCTAAACTAAAGATCCTAGACAAATTAATTAGCTTTATTGACTTCAGTGTAATGGCTGCAATAATGATTGTCAAGTATGGCTATTTTGAGTTTTAGGAAACATGCAGATGTCATAGTTATCTGTGACTGTCAATTTGCCACAGTCTAGGGTCACCTGAGAAGGGAGTCTCTATTGAAGAACCACATTGATCAGACTGGCCTATGAGCATGACCCAGGGAGATGGTTGCTTTGATTGTCAGCTGATGGAGGGAGGCACACCCAATTCAGGCAACATCATTCCCTGGACAGGTGGTCCTGGGCCATGTAAGAGAGTGAGCTAAACAAGCCAGGGATGAAGTCAGCAAGAAGCATCCCCTATGGTTATGGTTCCTGCCTTGAGTTCCTGCCCTGACATTGATCAATGATGAACTATCACCTGGAAGTATTAGCCAAAAAAAAAACCCTTTCCTCCGCCTGAGTTGTTTTTGATCAGAGTGTTTTTTTAGTGCAGCAATGGAGAGAAATTGAAACCAGCAGGTACCTGAAATATTTGCCTCCTTCATCCCTGACTCTCCCTCTCAGCTTCCATAGCCCCCTCAAAAGAAAACTATCAAGATGTCCAAGTGGTAACTATGTTTCAAGCTTGTGTCTCTTCTAGCAATGGAAACTAATTATAGGTAAACTCTAATCATCAGGGAAATCCACACCCAAACCTCTCCTCAACTCCTTCTCTTCCTTTTTGTCATGCTTCTTTGACAGGAAATTTTCAATTGCTATAGGGTGAGTTCTTGTTTTTTCTAACATCTCTTTTAACGTTTTTTTAGTTGTCATAGCATTGACGTGTTTTCCGGAAGCTCCCGGCTGAACAGAACTCCTATCCGTGTTACGAAGATTGGTGACTTGGAAGTGTGCTTCTGTTTTGTAGCATTAGTGAAAAATCTTGTATGTATGCCAATATTTCATTTTCTTTTTAAAATATCTATCCTATGTCCCTTTCTTTGTTTTTAATGTTCTTTCTCAACAGTATGCAGGTATACTTTAAATATTTTAAGTACTATTGTCTTAGCTATAAATCTCTCTCTTCGGTTGTCAACTTGGTCTCACATTTTCACAGTGCCTCCAGCCAGAGTATAGTAAAATTATTTCTTAAAAATTCATTTTTCCTTATCTATTCAGTTGTTCAATATATGTATAGACGGTTTTGTGACACCTGTGATGTAAACACAGATTTTAAAAACAGTTTAAAAATTCCTTTCACATGTTGATAGATAAGAATTCTAAGAGAATGTGTTTTTTATTGAAATATTTTACTTTTTTTATTTATGTGCAAGTGTGTGCTTTAAGTATATACGCACATGCCTACAAGGGTTCTAGGAGGCCGGAGAGGACATCAGACTCCTAGAGTGGGAGCTACGGGTGGCAGTGAGTGGCCCAATGTCTGGGAACCAAACTCCATTTTTCTGAAAGAGCAGTGAGTGCACTTAGCCACTGAGCCATCTCTCCAGCTCTACCAAACCGTTCATTGAGCCAGCCCTCAATCAGAAGGGACTGAAGTGCCAAGGCCACAGAAGTGGAGGGATGTTTACACAGGCTCAAGACAGACATACAAACGGTTACAATGTCTTTTTTGACCTGTCTGTAGGGAACGCCCTACAAGTGTATGGGCTGTTCCCGATTGGCTGCACTTGAGTTCTGGTCTCCTGATTGGCTGCACCTACACCACTATCTGGACTCACATGCTAGAAACAGTGCTGAGAAATGGGACTCAATGGAGGTCTTATAAGAAGGGCTTGCCGGAGTGGCTCACCCCCCCCCCCCTGCTATGATTGCAAAAACACTGGCATGTGTGTGCGTGTGCGCAGAGAGTGCGAGAAAACGAGAAAGACAGGGAGAGAAAGAGAAAGAGAAAGAGAGAGAGAGATTATCCCACCATCTTCGACTGCTTAGAAGCACAGCCAGAGGCCCTTACCAATCCCCATCAACCTATGCCTCCATCTTGGATTTCCTAGGCCCACAGCCATGAGGAACCAGATATCCTGTTCTTAACAAATGACCCTGTCTCGGAAATTCTGTCCCAGCAACATGACCAACTAAGAAAACAGACAGTTGTGAGAAATAGCTCAAGATAAGTGGCTGCATGTTTATAAATCAGGCAAGGTTAAGGTCACTTAGAAAGGCCAGCTGGTTCCGTGTGCTCAGGGACTCTTCAGACCCGGTCCCCATTTGAATTCGTTTCAATGGCCTTGATAGCTAATTAGCTTGATAATCTTTGGAATCATCTCTTCTTTTATGATGTGTTATTTGCATCACCTCTGAGTCTCATTGAGAATGGAAATTGCTTGACAGCTCTATCTCTGCCCTGCATCGCACTGCTTTAATTGATGTAGATGTATCATTTTGGGATTCTGGTAAGAAATGCTACTTTGAAGCCTGTCTCTGCTCATTAATCCCTGTGGTTCGCACTGAGTCCTTCCATTTGGTTCTTTCCATTGCCCACCCAGAGGTGGAAAAAATTAGTCCAACATACTTCCTGGGTTGAGAAATCTGGGGTCTGTGCAAAGCATATGTGCAGGGCTCAAAACTCTACTTTTTATGATGTGGCAGCATAAACCTGACTTTCACTGAGTTTATATAAATTGGGTAAAGCGATCAAATTATCTGTCAGCCTCTTTGTATTGTTATTCATAAGCATAAAGAATACACTAACTTCTTTGCTGTCCGAAAACATATATGAATAACTGTTTGGCTTCAATATGTTTCTAGTCAGTGTTGTTCCCAGCTTTGAACTGGGAGTTAGAGATAACCCAGACCAGAGAAAACTTATGACCCAGCTTCAGCTCAGACTCAGATCAAAGTAGAAGTTGTTGCCATACTTTGAATGTAACTACCAACACGTCCAGGAGCCACGCCTGCTCTCCAGGATGAACGTGTTTTCTGCTGCACCTTGGGAAGCCGGGCTCCTCCGGAACACAGTGCTCCCGTCCTCTAAGCAACAGAATTAATGCTAATATTTTTGTTTCCTCACCCTCTGCATTAGCTTCATGCCCCAAATGGCATCGCTGGAATTCTGTCTCCTGAAAGCATCAATAGTGGATTTTCATAAGGAGGTGGAAACGATAGGGGGGGGGGGGGGAGCGGTACTCGGAGACCTGAGCTCCTTGCCGTGTGGGACTTGGTGCCTGCAGGCTCTGCTTATCTCAGCCTCACATTAAGTCTTAGAAATATGATTTAATTTGATTACTATTCTAGCAAGTCATTAGCCATTTTCCCTTTCACCCCTGGACTTCAGAGACCTGTCTGTTACAGTCAATCTGGCGATCTATAAGCCAAGGTTTGTTGTTCTGACAGTACTGACCAAACAGCTAAATTAGAGAAGAAGGTGCTTGCCACAGGACCGCAGGGGTGAAAGGGATGTTTGAGGATGCAGAGAACTGTGTGTGGTCCGACATGTGGCTCCTGCCTGGCAGGGGCCCCGCAGGGGTTCTGGTCCACATGCTGATTAAGCGAGCTAAGAAAAATCTCATTTAAACCAACTGGGAAATTATAGTTGCCAAATTGGCAATTACTTCATTCGCATATATATCTTTCCGCTGCTACGTTTCCATCATCTGAGTGGGTCACTTCTGACCTTAGGGCTCTCTGCAATTCTTGATTTCGTTAGTCAAAAAAAAAAAAAAATAGGGGTTCTCCATTCACTAACTGGCACGGCTTCTAGGCAGACAGACCAACTGCAGAAAGCAAGCAAGATGAGTGTCTTCAGCAGCTCCTGGCATGCTGTGCCAGGAGTCAGGCTACAGCCTGCTAATGCTTAGATGGGCGTTCTTTCAACATGGAACCTATTCGATGTATCTTCTTTGAAGGGGTATGGCCTCCATATTATGCTCAGAAGGGCGAAATGCTAATTCCTCCTCCTCTGAAGAGCCCAAAGGTCATAGAAGTCAGACCACAGCCACTCCAGGAGCTGACGGTCTCCACCCTGCAGATCTAATACTGCTGGCATGCAAGGTTGCCTGCTAACAGTGTGGAGAGCTCTGCCCCGCTCACATCTTGCCTCTGCTATATACCTCATTGCACTACTTTGTCATTTG
Organism: Mus pahari; assembly: GCF_900095145.1. NCBI lineage: Eukaryota > Metazoa > Chordata > Mammalia > Rodentia > Muridae > Mus > Mus pahari. The sequence continues at coordinate 35,777,402 of NC_034609.1, read as the reverse complement.
TGATGAGTCTGATTTGTTAAATGTTTTATTTACCCAAATGTTTATGAGTGCCTATTACAGGGGCGTCTTGGTGGCAAGCGACAGAATTTAAAAGGGGAAGTAAAGCAGACATTGCACAGACTTCTCTGAGCTAAATACCTTGTAGAGAAGGTGGGTGGGGAAAAAAAAAAAAAGGAAGCTGCGCTAACAGCTGTCTAGTGTGAGAGAGCTTGAAGAGGTGTTAAGAAGTTTACAGCAAAATTATGCTTCCTAGTTCAATGAAACCGGGTTTTAAAGTTTCTTGTTGGGCATCATTAAATGCACAAGATGATATTTAGGATCTCTCGAAGATGACTTGGAAAGATGGCATTGGAAAGATAGCGATGGAGATCGATATGGACAAAATAACCAGCCTGGGAGAAGACCAGGAGCCAAAGAGATCAAGGCATTTGGAGCCGTGGAAATAAGGTCAGGGCAGCTGTCTCAAGGATATACCCAGGGGAGGGACTGGAGTGAGGCTGCCAAAAGATGTATCTGAAAGTGTCTTTACACAACCTGCTCCAGTCAGGACTCATCGAGGCAGCTAAGAAACAGCGGGCTTTCTTCTGTATTAGTGACATCAGACCTGTACACTTCTGAGCCCTAACCAGAGGTCTCATATGAAAAATCGTGGCATGCAGATGGTACTCAATACCTGGTTAATGATTTTGAAACTGAATGGCTTTGCCAAATAAAAATTACAACTCCATCCATTTGTAACGATTTTGTAATATGCAGGCGCAAATTTCCTTATCGACCATCTTAACAAATAGTATTTTAGCTTTAAAAGCAGTCCTTTAACCTTTAGCAGAAGCCTAATTTAAAAGAGAAAAAAAAAAAACCCTTAAAGGCATGGAATTAGATGATTGCAAATTTCTAATGCACTGAAATATAATTATAAGCATATTGAATGGAAGCCCTATAAATAAAAATAACTCATCAGGTTACTTTCATAACCTGAGCAAGGCAGAGTAATTAAAGCAAGAAATTAAATCCTGTAAAATTAAAAATGCAATTCTGTATATAAGATTTAGAGATGAGTTTCAAGGAACTGACTGAGCTCAGAGCTTTGAAACGGCCAGATTTGCTCAATTTGCAGTCAATGCTTTTGCATTATGTCAAAGACTGTCTTCTCTTAGCCAACTCTCCATACCAACTTTCATATCAACTTGAATAAATCTATACCACTTAAAAAAACTGTATCTGTGCACACACATGTATGCAATTTCTGATAAAAACAATTCTCACTAAAGACATATATATACTTGTACTCATTTTTTTTCTTTTATGAGTTTTTTTATTATCTTTAATTTTGTCTGCCATTATGTATACTTAGGTGAGTAAAGGTACCATGGAGGCCAAAAGATGGTGCCAGATGCCCTGGAACAGGAGTTACAGGTGTTTGTGGACTGCCTGATGTGGGTTTGGGGAACTAAACTTAAGCCCTTTGCCAGAGCAGTGTGAACTCTTAACCACTAAGCCATCTCTCCACCCCTGGTAGAGAGCATCTTTTATTATGAAATACATTTCATAGTTATAAAATATAGGTTACTGATAATGACAGGTAATGTTCTGGTTGAATAATTACAAATGCTAAAAAAAAATAATTGAAATACACTTACAGTATTTTCCTATGAATATAGGAAGGATGCAACCCAAAGATAGAAATGTAGAATGCCTAGATAGCGGCCTTGGAGGAACACCTCCCATGATAGTCTTGAGTTTAATGTGGAGGACCAGGACCAGGCCAAGTTCAGGGTCTGGTTTTGGGTAATAAAGAGCTGCATTTGCCTTTGTCCCCAGACTTGGCTTACTCATTACCATTTCATTCCAAGCACAGTAATCTACAACACCATGAGCCCTTTTTAATAGCAACTTGCCCTTGTATCAGTCACCTGTGAAAGTATCTTTTATTTGCCTGATCTAATTGTCACCTCCAAGGGTTACTGCTAAATAAGCTCATTCTTGCTGGTTCTTTCTGAACTCTGGCTCGCTGGTTCAACTCAGTTGTTCTGGCTCAAACTCCTCTCCAAGATGACTGGTTCAATCTGGCTTCTCTTGGCTTCTCAATGAATTGCTCTGCTTGTCCTCGAACTAACGCTGGAAAGTTGTCTTCATCCTCTGGCTCTTTATTCTCTGGCTTCAACTGCTTCTGCTTCAGTGCTCTGAACCACATGAACTCAGGAACTCAATTCCACTGCATTGCACTTACTGCACTGACTCCTGACTGACTGTCGGAACTGTTTGAACCTCTTCACTCTCCCTGAGCTGCTCTTAAATAGCTTTACTCTTGAGAGTCGGGCATACCCTACCTCTGACTCACCCTGATCCTACCTCTGACCCTTCTCTGACTTGTCATTTTGTCTACCCTTCAATTAGACATCATTGTTTTGGATTAAAGGTGTGTACTAAAGGTTTCCAGCCAGAGGGATTAAAGATGTGAACTAAGGGTATGTCTATTCTAGCCAGATCACATAGACCTAGAAGGTCTTTGGATGTGATCAGAGTAGCCATATTGCTGAATTAAAATTCTTCTCCAGTCACTAAATCCAACCTTGGTATGTATGCAAAGTCATACTTACAAAGCAGTAATCTGTCCAGCTTATTGTGGTATGTGCTTTGAGCCAGAAACCAATATTTTGTGCACCAATCCATGGGTCCAAACAGCAAAAAGTGGAAGTAGAGATGTCCATTCATCCTTAAACTAAGAAATAGTTGATTGTGCCACTGTTATTATTTCCTTGATAACACTGTGATTGCAAAGACTTAAAAAAAAATCCAGGTATTCAAAAGGACAGTGTCCTTCACCAAAGAAAACAGTTGGAGTTTGGTAGAGTTGGGTTACTAAACAGATCCTTACCACTTGGGGATCTTTAAGAGCAGCATTTTCATGCTAGGAAAGAAACCAAGAAGGCTGATTAATCTAGGGGGAAGTTGAATTGCCTCTACACAGTGGCAGTGATGGTGATACACGAAATGTCCTTCTGATCACAAGAGTGCAGCTGGGGTGCCTCTTAGTACATCACCGTCCAATGTTATCATTCAGTGAAAAACACAGATAACTCTGTGAATGATGAGACCACTAATAATTCAAGATTTCACTTATTTGTTTAAGGAATTGAAGTTTGGCTCACCACTCCCATTTGTAAACAACAGTGAATGAAGACATGGAGAGAAAGATAGAAAAAAGAGTTAATGATTATGTTTGGTTTTATACACCAGTAAGGTTCCAATTGTCACTAATTTGTTCCTCCCTGCTCCTCCCTCCCCCCAACACACACTGTCTTATACATATAGCAGTGGTAATGCTAGTGCCTCACACTTACGGTCAGAAATATCTCCTGATCGATAGGTCCTTAATATTTGGGAAGTCACTGGATTCCATGCATAATTCTTCCACCAATTAAAAAACTCACACCATAACCAAGATTTGGGAAACATTTCAGAGGAAGGGCTAGAAAAGAAAAAAAAACAAAGAAGCACTCAGAGTTTGAGGAGGAGTGACATGATACAGTGTCTTCAGGACACGACAAGACCACTGCATGCATGAACTCACTGAACATTACACCCTGCACATATGAACTCACGTACTGCACGCATGAACTCATCACACACACTGCACGCATGAACTCTCTGCACACCGCATGCATGAACTCACTGTACACTGCACCCTGCACATATTAACTCACTGTGCATGGCATGCATGAACTCATGTACATACACTGCATGCACAAACTCACTGCACATTGCATGTACAGACACTGCATATTGCACACATGAATTCTCACTCATACCCACTGTACATATGAACTCACTGCACACTGCATGCATGAACTCACTGCATCTGTGGCTACTTGACCAAGACCTCCATGAGATTTATGGGGCCTGTCAATATCTCATCAAGAAGAAGAGAATGGCTTGTGAGGCTATACCCCACTCTGAGAAACCATTGACAGTTAATGCTCAAGTGTCACCTTCTTCAGTGGTGTAAGCACTGAAGAAGTTCCACTTGGTCTAGCAAATAACCTCCTATCCACATTACACAGAAATGTACTGAACAACCACAAAAATTGGAGGTAGACTTATTGAGAAGCAAAGGTCCTAGCACAAGAAGGATGGACAGTTAAACAGGATAACAGGGTTTCAAAGGGACTAAAGGTTATAGTTCATGAAACTGCCAACGGTTTACTGAGTAATAAGGATAGCTTCTGAGAAATGACACCTGAGGTTGTTGTTTGGCATATATATATATATATATATATATATATATATATATATATATTCTCACATACAAATGCACCCACACCCACATGAACATGCATGGATGCACACATGTACAATATTACCTTTAAGTCATCCCTGGGGGCAAGCCTTGGTCCCTTCCTCATTATTGGAGGGAACCAAGACGCCCCTCAGTGAGCTCAACAGTAGCTACCAACTTCCTCAGGTTACCTTCTGTAAGGAGATCCAGCCAAGCAGCCCTGGAATCCACTAGAAACCATTCGGAAAGTGGCTACAGTTTAGTTCTTATAAAGGCCTTTGGCTGTAAAATTATCAGAACCTTTCATTCAAGTAATAATACTATTTTAAAGAAAGTAGACATCTTTTTTTAAAAAAATGAAAAATAAAGAGAACCAAGAATTGCACAGAGACAAAATCAAGTCTATTATACATCTAATAATAATTTATTGCTAACCTTCCACACAACCTGACTGTAAGGCCCTCTTGCTAAAGACACCATTCGCTTATGTCATCAAACAAGGAAATCAAGCCAGTCCCCAATGAGAAGCTTCGCCTCTATCGACTATACTCATGGTGTTAGAAGGTGCCTGCTCCTGGAGGAGAACAGTAATTAATAGTGATTCTCCCACATGAACCCCGTGACCCATGACAGTGACCTTCATACAAGATACACTGGTGAAATAATGGTACAAGTGTTACAAGAGTAACCAACCACCTTGTGCTTACATTTATGGCCCTGATGCATGAGATGGAAATCACCCTTGACACTGTCACAGTGGCCAAGAACCTGGGACTAGATCGATCTAGGGGGAAAACTACTTCTATTATTCTATTGAAAGGACATAGCCATAAAGCAACTCCTAAGGACATTCTTCCATACTCTGCTATGTTCACCCCTCATCAGAGAAGTTTCTTCTTGTAGCAGATGGGAATGAACACAGAGACTCACAACTGCACAGTGTACAGAGAGTGAAAGAGGTCTTGGAGCCCTCAGTTCTAAACGGGATGGATGTTTTCGTCAAATCCCTCCCCTCAAGGCTCAGGGATCTATGCAGAAGAGGAGGCAAAAAGGTTGCAAGAACCAGAAGGGACGAATAATTCCAAGGAAACAGATTCTTCCAGGCACCACAGGACCAATACACCTATGAACTCACAGAGACTGTGACAGAGTGATAAAGGCCTGCACAGGTTCAAACCAGACAGAACCCCAGCATTGAGTAAGGGAAGAGGACACAAAGTGTGTCCCATTCCATAAAGCTATTTTCAACTGATACCGGCTCAGAAAGGAAAGTCAGTTTTCTCCAATGGAGAAGCTGCCAGCAGGCAATACAGACTTTCTACTCAGCTTGAAGAATTTCTCTATGTGTTCTCTGGTGAACTTAAACCTCACAACAGTTTCTTTGTGAATTGTTTGCTTTGTTTAGCTTGGCTTAGTGAGTTTATCTTATTGTGTTTCCTTTGTTTATGTATTTGTTTGCTTGTTTTCATATTTTGTGGGTTTTTTTTTTTAATGTTTGGAGGTTTTTTGAGAGCAAAAAAGAGCATGGAGTCAGGTGGGTAGGGAGACCAGGAGGATCTGGGAGGAGGTGGGGAAAAGGGAACAGTATGAACAAAAATATATCACATGAAAACAACTGTTGGGGAGAGCCCTGGGGCTAATTATATTTTATGTTAATTCTGTTCTCCTGTGAGGGGCTGTGAACAAGGAATGAGTCAGCACTCAGGTGATTTTTCTGTAAACCTGCTTCCCACCTTAATTTGTAAAATAAAGGAGAGCTGATGATTGGGCAGATAAAGGGGAGGTGGAGCAGAAAGGTAGAGAGAGAGAGAGAGAGAGAGAGAGANACAAGGAATGAGTCAGCACTCAGGTGATTTTTCTGTAAACCTGCTTCCCACCTTAATTTGTAAAATAAAGGAGAGCTGATGATTGGGCAGATAGAGGGGAGGTGGAGCAGAAAGGAAAAGAGAGAGAGAGAGAGAGAGAGAGAGAGAGAGAGAGAGAGAGAGAGAGAGAGAAAATGGAAAAGGGAGATGGTGCAGAGGAGGAGGAAGAAGAAGAAAAGCGGAGCAGAAGCACATGGTCTGGAGAAAACGCAAGTTCAAAGGGGTCTCATAGATGTGGAAGATGGTAGTGCAGCGGTTGATCTCCCCAGTCTAGGCGTACAACGTGGATTCATATTGAGTTGTGTTTTCTTTCCCCGGACTTATTCGGGTTGGAGATTTACCACAACAAACAACTTTTAAATTTTAAAAAGAGAGAGAAAAGTATATGAAAAGATTGTTATATAAAAGGGGGAGGGGCCGTAGAGATGGCTCAGCAATTGAGAGCACTGACTGTTCTTGCAAAGGAACTGAATTGCTATTCCCAGCACCTGTATCAGGTGGCTCAAAACAGCCTGTAACTCCAGCTCTGAGTCCCATGCTCACCTGCAGGCACCCACCTACCCAACTCTCCACCCACACTAAATTAAAACCGAGATAACCCCCCCCCAAAAAAAAAACCCAAAAGATATACATCCCAGCTGGGTCACTGGCTGGGGATGGGCACAGGAGCCAGTTGTCCTCCCTGCTGAGTCTCTTTGGGTGAGGCCCCATCTGCCAGGACCCTCCCTCCTTCCCATGGGGCCACTACCCTGTGTCTCTCCAAATAGAGAGAAGGCAGAGGGCTCCCTCACTGCTGCTGAGTCTATAAACTGGTCCTCACTGGTTTCCCTAAGTCCTGCCTACCCCGTACGAATTTCCTCCATGAATAATCTTCCCATTTCTGTTAGCTAAAGGCAAAAGCAGGAAAGAGCCAGCCACCTTGAACATTTCACAAGATCATCTCCAGGCTTCCTGACCAGAGTTGCTACTTTCCCCTGCCTTTTCTTTCATGATCTTTCTTCATCGCGCCTTTAGTCTTATTTTGCTTGTTTTCATTTTGTGGTGCTGGGGATTGAACCAGAGCCCGGTGCACACAAGGAGACTGTTGGGCTGCTGAACTACAGACCCCACCCCTTTCATGCTACAGTATTTTAAGTATTTCTACTTTCAAACTTTCTATGTGGAATTAGAATTGAGAAACAAGTGTGACCAATATCTTAGTTCGGGTTTTACTGCTGTGAACAGACACAGTGACCAAGGCAACTCTTATAAGGACAACATTTAATTGGGGCTGGCTTACAGGTTCAGAGGTTCTGTTCATTATCATCCAGGCAGGAACATGGCAGCATCCAGGCAGGCGTGGTGCAGGAGGAGCTGAGAGTTCTACTACCTCTTCGTCTGGAGGCTGCTAGGAAAATATTGACTTCCAGAGAGCTAGGACAAGGGTATTAAGGCCCATGCCCACCATGACACACTTACTCCAACAAGGCCACACTTCCAAATAGTGCCACACCTTGGGCCAAGCATATATAAACCATCACAATATCTGAGTTCAGAATTCTTGTTCTTTTCGTGATTTCTTGGGTTTGTTTTAGCTTCAACTTGCAAAAGTCTTCACAGTGACTTCCTGCAGCATGTTTGCAGTGCATTCAGCTTGGATGTATGCATGTAGTACACTTTGATCAATCTCCCCTTACCCTTCTCCCCAGTTACTTTTCCTCCTCCCACACTTTTCCTCCCAACATCATATACTCCCTTTAAAAAAAAGTCACTGAGTCTGATTGGAGCTGCCTGCATGGGCATAGCCTAGAACCATCTACTGGAGCATGTATGAGCAGCTGTGTAGCCTCTCCGGGAACATGTCCCCAGTGAAAACTGAACCTTGCTTCACTAGCAGCCATCAGCTGCCAACAGGTCCTGAGCTAGAGGTGGAGCTTCGTGAGTGCCGCCCCTAGAGGTGGAGCTTTGTGAGCACCGCCCCTAGAGGTGGAGCTTCGTGAGCACCGCCCATAGAAGTGGAGCTTTGTGAACACTGCCCCGCCCCAATTCCATCCCGGGGTGCTGATTTGCTCTTGCTTGGGTCTTGACATACAGTAACAGCCTCTGTGAGTTCACATGTGCACCGCCGCTGTCATGGCTGGTACTGCTTCACCGCAGGCATCTACATCCTTCAGATCTTATCTTTCTGCCCCTTGCCTTGGAGGAGGGGATGCAAGCGATCCTATAAACGCTGAGCGCTCAACCATCTTTTGTTCTTTGCCTGTTGACCGGTTGTGAGTCTCTGTATTAATCAACTGCTAATGTCAAAAAAAAACTCTGTCGAGGGTTCATAGATGCACTATGGGTATAATCTATGGGTATAATTATAAAAACGTAAGGGTGGGGGTTGTTGCTGTGCCTAATTAGTAGAATAAGAATATAATCAAGCCAGTGCCAACCTAGAAGCTTCATTCCTACTGGCTAGCTTTTACGGTGCTGGAATGTGCTATGTACATGACCGGGAAGGAAAACTCATTGGTCTTAGCATCTGTGATCCTAGAAGCCTATGATAAGTAGTAAACTCCTACAGACTTGCCAAACTAGTCTGGTAAGACACGCCTACGGATATGATAATAGCATGAATGTTCGGGAAGTAACCAAGTCATGTTCTACCGGAATTTAAGACCCATTCCACAAGAAGAAACTCAATCTTGGTACCATTAACTGGACCAAAAACCTATGACCGACTAGGTCATAGGCCCTAGGGGAGATTTTTATGTAAACAATTTGATGCACAAATCTGTTTTCAGTTGACACAGTCTAGAGCTAAAATATATTATAAAATAATGGCATTCCCAAGGATTCTATACCTATTTGGAAATGATAACGAAAACGCCGATGACAATGAGCGTTGAAACAATTTAGAAATGCTGACACTGGCGTGCATGGGCTAACATGACATGGGAGTGAGTGGACATGTTTTACTGAGGAATAGAGTGTCAGTGAAGCCAGCACTCTACTTAGGCCGAGTCAGGTTAAGAGAATTTCTATGCTGCACCCGAGGAAGAGAGTGCACGTGAAAAGGTTCAGGACAAACCAGAAAAGGACATAACCATGTAAGAGAAGAGCTAAGAAACACATGAGAAGGAGAATCAAGGTGATATCAGGACCGGGAGAGACTTCCCATGAATTATTCGTTACAGAAAAGAGCATATTTCATATCCCAAGGCAGTTAACTTCACGGACTGTTTTCCAGGTCTGTGTTATCTTGGCCGCTCTCTGCTGACTTAGAGGGGGAGTGTTTGCTTCTCAGGAAGTACAGCCAGAGGAGCACAAGATCGTGCCTTAAAGAGCCCTGGCTCCGATTCCGCTTCAGAAGCTATGTGCCACTCGGGGTCTCTCAGCCTCATTTACCTTGACTGTAACAATGAATAGCTTCAACTCAGAGTAGCCACAGCAATCATGGAAGACGTCTTGACACAAAGCCTTCTCTCTAAAGCTGCTCAACCAATGTGTGTTTCTTTCTTTGCTTCCCGCCTGTTATCTCTAGGACGCAGCATAAAACGATCAAAGGCCGGGAAGGATTTCCTCGCCATCTTTTGACAATGCCGGTGAATTGCTGGCTCTTGTCCATTTTATTTCTAACCCGTGCCACTTACTGACAAATTTCTCTACAAAGAATGGGGAATGTTCTGCTTCATAGCCCAGGATATATGCTTCGTGATCTCCTGATTGATTTTATTGATTTTATTTCACACTACTTTGGTCATATTTCTCAATTTAGGGGGTTTCTTCAAACCATGCCATTTCAATAGTTTAATAAAACCCCTAGAGCTGAGCAGTGTCTGGTAGAGACTCAATTCTCTTCGGTAGGAGCACTTCCTACAAGCAGAGAGCTAGCCTCGATAGGCATACCAATGCCTGTCACAGAAACGGCATCTGATCAGTCTGAGGGCAGCCCATCATTCACAGGTACTCTATAGCCCATGCTGCTGCCCCTTTAAGGAGGCTCTGTAGTGTATTTGAGACATACATGGAAAAGATAGTTCTGTTAATCAACTCACTCCATGTTGCACAAATTCTTGTTCTACAGAGTTTTATCAACTTCCTTGTTTCTTTCGAAGGGGAGGGCTGTTTGTTTTATTTTTGAGTGTAGTTTTTTTTTTGGTTGGTTAGTTGGTTGATTTTTGCTTTTTGTTGTTTGTCTGTTTTGTTTTGTTTTCTTTGCATTCTCTATTGGACAAATTACAAATAAGAAAATCTTTCTGCATCCTATTAATTCTGGTAAACACGGTGTGGCCTGAGAAATGGGCTAGAGTTACAAAGGCAGTGTGTGAATAAATCAATCGAAATTAATGTGATCCTTTCAGTGCACGAAGAGTTGACTTTAGATGCAAGTATCCAATTATCAAGAAATAACGTGTGGCATTGCTCTGCGTGTTCATGCATGTTCATGTGTGTTCGTGTGTGTGTAGATAGACTTGTATATGTATACAGAGGTCAGAGAATGAACCCCACTACAGCTCTTCAGTGTCATTCAAGGAGACAGACCCTCTCACTGCCCTTGTCCAGCAAGCCCTAGGAACTGGCCCATCTCTTCCGTTTCCCTAGCACTACTCAGATTAAGATTCCGGGCATGCTCTACCATGCCTTGCTTCTGGGGATCAAACCCACGTCCTTATGCCTGCAGGGCAAGCACACGAACAACTGAACTCTTTCCCTAGCCTTTTGTTCTTAAAAGGGAAATCTAGAAATTGAAAACGCAAGTTTCAAGGATGTCTGGAACCTAAACTTCCCAGACATCAAGTCCAGCAGAGCTCCAGAGAGTTCCAAGGATCTCCCAGTGAGCCTGTTGCAGCCTCCTGAGCAGCTGGATTCCAGTCAGACAGAGGCAGTAGCACAAGGCTGTGGTCATCAGCTCTGGGCGCACAGAACGGCCCCCAGGACAAAGTCCACACATTAGTTGCCGAGATGCACCGTGACATTTTTTGCATTCATTATAGAGGTGTTGGTGAACTGGTTGGTGGGTGTGACCATTACCACCACAGCAGACTCGGAAGGGTTTACTTTCCAGATTTCAAACTGTTTATTTTTATTTACAAAAAAAAAAAAAAATCTCCAAAATGGCAATTCAAATTCAGAGGCGTACTGCTGAAGTAATAAATGGGATCAGAAGCTCCACGTCCCCAATCACCCATTTAGGACCAAGTCAGGGGGTGGGGGAGGGGTGGAGGAAAGCTATTACCAAATTTATAGTCACGCATACATGGACCTTAATTTTGGAGAATGGTATTTTCTGAATAACCCAATGCTTCTGTCATATGTATCAATTAACATCTTTGATGTAAGGATGGTCAGACGGAAGCAAGAAGCCAGATCTAGGGTCAACGTAACCATGACGTTAGTCACCTTTGTCTGTCTATAAGTAACGAAAACTGCTTTAATACTCTGGCAATAGTCCAGTTGTTTCTCGCATTGGACAGCGCTTGGGGCACACACCATTAGAGTACAAATTAACTGCTGGAGCCATCCTGGTTTCTCAGGTCTCAAAACAGGGCTGAGATTTGCTGGGCTCGTGAGACAGCGCAGACCCTGCGCTGTGCACTCTGAACCAGCATCTAATGATGAGAAAGGCACGAGGTGAAAGTTATTACCGTCACACCCCTGGGGAAGAGAATAGATTTAGTGACGTCCACCTACTTCAAGGTCGCACATCTGGCACCAAGTGTACTGACTCACAACTCCACGTATTCTCAGACACTTCAAAGCCGATTACTGACTTCTGAGTAAGCAGCAGAAGACAGCTCCAATTAGTGTTTAAAACAACCAGCACAACGGCAGCCATCTCTGGGGCACAGATGCATGCCAGTAAGGCCAACTTGACAATACTGTCCTCTCTCTCATCCTTTGAGGGTCAAGATGCTCGGGGATGGATGTTACACATGCACACATTTTCTCCCTCTTATAGATTCTCCTGCACTGATTTTTTTAAAAAACCTGATTATAATCTACAAGGTTTATTCCCTGAGGTTCAATGTCACACATTTTTAAATGCCTGAGTTGAGTGGCTCATCCTCTAATTCCCCACCACTTGGAAGGTGGAGGTGGGAGGACCCCTGATGGTTTAAGGTTAGCCTGGGTGTGATGGCTTGTTAAGAAAAGGCACCATAGGCTCATATAGTTGTATGCTTAGTCCCCAGGGAGTGGTACTGTTTGAGAAGGATTAAAAGATTAGGAGGTGTGGCCTGGTTGTAGTAGGTATGGCCTTGTTGGAGATGTGCCACCGCAGATGGGATTTAAGGTTTCAGAAGCCTGTGACTGGTCCAATACTCTCCCCATGAAGCAGGGTATAGATCTCAGCTCTTTTCCAGCATCATGTGAGCCAGCATGCCCCCTGCCCTGATGAAAATGGACATACATAGAAACTGTAAGCCAGTCCCGATTAAATTCATTCTTTTATAGAGTCACCGTGGTCATGGTGTCCCTTCACTGCAATGGAACACTGGCTATGTCACCGGGCTATAGAGTGAAACTCTGTCTTAAAAAAGATAACTCAGTATATTGTGTCTTGAACAAACCAACAAAATCCTTCATGGGTCTGTGAAATGAAGGATCACAAACAGGTCATAATGACTTCTGTAGGGAAGAAAAGTATCTTGGAGGTTATTACATACTTTTTCATCTGGCTGTATCTATTTTGCACAAATTCAAAGCCAGCATAAAGAAAAATATTGAGCAATTAAACAGTGCAAATAATTTCTGTGTTATGACTTATGACAAATTAAGTATTTGTAGGTAATTTCATGTTTCCAAAAGGAATGCTATAATTCTGAACTAGTATTAAAATGAAATAAATCTTATAGTATGCTAATTTAGTGGCCATCATATATTATATTAGTAAAGTAAGCTAATTCAATTTGTAGAAAAGGCTATGACATATTAAAATGTCTCTCAGAAAATGAGGAGGAGGAAATGATTAAGTCAGAAACATCATTATCAAGAAATAATTATTTTAGCACATTCTCAGTAAGAGCCCACCATCTCTCTTTTTTTTTTTAAATGGACATTAGAGCTTTGGGTTGGATATAAAAGATGTCATTTCAAGAATAATATTTTTAAAAGAATTTTGAAAATATTTTCAAAATACTGGTAAAATTTCCCATCCATGAAATATTTTTTTAGTCTTCCATCTTAGATCATATTCATTGTTTTGAAACCCAAAGAGAGCTTGTTTGCATGCATGTGGAATAGTGTTACTACTAACGGAAGAAAGCCCAAGGACTGGAGAGATGACTCAAGAGATTTTGAGCAGGGGGAGGGGGCATGGGATAAGGGGTTTTCAGAGGGGAAACCAGGACAAAGAATAACATTTGGAATATAAAGGAAATATCTAATAATTTTTTTTTTAAAAAAAATCGATGTACAAACGCAACTGTACAGTATGATTCCCAGAACACACAGAAAGACCTCCTGTCTGCTGTTTTCTAGGGGAGTGCTCTCTGGCGCCCCCTAGCTTCCATTTGTCTGGGGCACCTCTCTGCTGCTATACACTGAAACCTCAGCATTTCTACAGAGATGGGAGAAGGTTGTTGCTGGAGGATTCCAACAGTAAATGGACAACAGCCCCTGCCTCAAATAAGGCGGGACAGCTTAGAACCCAACCTGAGGATTTCCTCTGACCACCACTATGGCATGCCATGGCCTCACACCACCCTGCCCCATGCTCCTCCTCTAGAGAGAGGAGGGGGAGAGGGAGAGAAGGAAGGAGACAGATATTTAAGAGGGAAAATAATGCATAAGTGAAAAACTGCCAAATGTAAAATAATCTTACCCACCCACCACTAACGATCTCTGTTCTGAGCACAGATTCTCCCCCTCGGTCATTATTTCCTTCCCTCGACACAGCCGTCTACAGATGGGCATCCTATCCGGGACCAGTAACATGAAAACCATGGGGTTTTTCTGGGTTCAGGTATTTTTGCTTACATCAAGTAATTTAATCAGGAAATTCATACCAGAGCTCTAAACAAAGATTTTTTTTTTTTTTTTTTTTTTTTTCATGTGTTTTTTTTTTTTTTTTTTTTTTTTTGTAAAGAGTAACTTGATGGCTCTCTAGGCAAATGTCTAAACAAATGTACTGCGTAATTAAGTGAAAAGCTGACAACTATTTACGGGCAGATGCTGCTGGTGGGAATTTATTGGAGCCGCTGGAAGAACCTCCTGCCTCCTGTTCGCTGGGTCAGCAACCTGACCCTGGTCTTTAGGGACCTAGGTGGGTACTCTCTGGCGCCCTCTTGCGTCCATTTATCTGGCGCTGTCTGGTGCACCTCTCTGCCCATGTTTTTTCTGCTTCCTCCCCCTCAGGACCTCTGCTTTTCTTAGGTTGTTTTGTTTTGTCCAGCTTCTGTAATTTCCTATGACATTCCGGAAGGACAGCACACATGCCAACTTGTTTGCTCTACTCAGTGCCCTCCAACAAACAAACAAAAAATACTGCATGTTTTTTTTTTAATCCCCGTGAGGAGCACCACATGAGGAGCACCCTGTAAGAAGGCGCACCCCATGGAAAGACCAACCTTCCGGGAAACCCATGCTCTAGGATGCGTTCATTCTCCCTGTGCTGATTGTTCTGTCCTGGAGAAGTAGGATACCAGATATAGTAGTGGGCTGGAGGAAACATTACCTTAGTCCCTCTAAAAGTTCACTCTTGGGACTGGAGGGACGGCTCACGAGTGAAGTTGCTTGCTTCAAGGTTAATGATGGGAACTGAGAGCCTCAAAGTCACGTACATGCTGGGTGGCCAAGACGCCAGCCTTGGAAGACCAAAGGTCCTCAGAGCAACTTGGATAATGAGACAGGCAACATCAGCAAGTTCTGGGTTGACCTGAGATGCTCTGCCTCGAGGAAGAAGACTGCCAAGCTTCAACATCAACTTCGCACATCCAAGTGAACAAACATGCATCCACACATGTGCAAAAAAAAAAAAAAATGCACACGTGGAAAACTGGAAAAGACTAAAATATCCTTCCTGGAAGGATGAACCAGTGAAACGGTTCAGTGGGTAAGGGCGCCTGCCACCGAGGTGGGCGACTTCAGTTCAGTCCCAGTGATCCACACGGTAGAGCGCAAGAATTGATTCATGCAGATTGTCCTCTGACCTCCACACATGCGTCTACATGATCATGCATGTGTGAGTGCGCTAAATGACATAAATATGCAATCTGACTAAAGCTGTGGACGACCTTCCCGCCAGCAGGAAATGACGCCGCACAACAGGATTCTTCTGCACACGTTTATTGGGAGAGCTTGATTGCTGAGGCGAAAGACCCCGAGCCCTAGAACTAGCAATACTTTTATAGGCCTGGAACTGGCGTGGCCATGTCTGATTGGTTCTGCTTTCAGTCCTTAATTTACATGCCCCGGGACGGGCTGTGACTTGGTGTGAAACCCATTTGCACCTG
>NC_034609.1:35735130-35761239 GCF_900095145.1 Mus pahari | reverse complement strand
CTCCAGAATATCTACAGTAAGAATCCAGTTTTCAGCTGAGAGTTAACAAGGGAGTTGAGCCAGCTGCTTTGATTTAAGTGGTAATGAGGGCAGCTGGCCCAAACATGGGTCAGGGTCTCCACTGTCAGATGATTCATCTAAACTTCCCTCCTCACTCTCCTGTTCTCCAGCCTCTCCTCTCCTCCGCTGGCTTCTTGCACGCACCCTTCTGCCTCTGCTTCATGAGTCCTTATACCGTGGACATAATTTTGGACGTCTCACGGGAGCCTCAGTAGTTGGCCTTGGGCGACTGAGAAAGCAATCTCTTTTAAAATGCTCAGCCTGGCAACAGGAAAACTTTTTTTTTAACTTGGTAGCATACTTTCCACTTTCGTCCACCAGGCAAAATTTAATCAAACTCAAAATTACTAACAGCTGCACCAACACCNCTCTTNTTTTCATTTTTTAAGCAATCTCCTCCTGCTCTCTTCACTTTTAATTTTGTNCCTGTGCTGGGAACCTAACTTTGAACCTTAACCTCGCTTAACTTTGTCTCTGTACCAAGAACCGTCTTTGTCCCTCTACCGGGGCACGATACGTCTCCTAACTCAGAACCTTTTAAATTTGTTTTTCGTTTATGGCGCCCTTCCTTTTTCTGACAGGCCTCTGTTTCTGACATGCCATCTTGGTGCTCCTGCCACAGTCTCTGTCCCTCTTTAACCAAGTCCTCACACTTAGCCAGGATTGGAAGAGCAGCAGCAACTATCGCAGGGTCTACCCCAAAGGAAAACATACCTCCCAGAGCCTTACCTTTCCCTGTAGTGCGGTTCTGAATCCTCCCTAGATCAGGGGGTCTTCCCTTGTGCCTGTAGATGTTCGGGTTCCCGAGTTTTCGGCACCACTTGGCGACCCTCCCGCCAGCAGGAAATGACGCCGCACAACAGGATTCTTCTGCACACGTTTATTGGGAGAGCTTGATTGCTGTGGCGAAAGACACCCCGAGCCCTAGAACTAGCAATGCTTTTATAGGCCTAGGACTGGCGTGGCCATGTCTGATTGGTTCTGCTTTCAGTCCTTAATTTACATGCCCCGGGACGGGCTGTGACTTGGTGTGAAACCCATTTGCACCTGCACACATTGGTTGTTTACCCGAAATACACAGGCGGTGGCCAGTGGTAGCCAGTGCCATCTTGTAACGGCGTTAAGTGGCTTCCCACATAAAGCTCCTGCCTGCAAGCATAGGATATTTGAATTCTGGCGGACACTGGACAAACCCTCTTGTTTGGATCTAATGTTCCTCCTGTTGTTTTAGGATAGGTCATGATATAACCCAACTGGGGCTGGCAAAAAGCAAGTGTGAGCTGTCAGTGCCTGTCCCCAAGCTTCTGTTTCTCTGAGTGGGCAGAATGATAGGCCTCTTGTATCCAACACCCCATGTTAGGCAGGGCTGGGCATCAAACCCTGGTCCTGCGGCATTACAACTTACTATCCCACCCACTCACCCACGTGGCCAGTACCAAGCGTTGCATTTTAGGCTGGTAAGATGAAGGATGTGGATTCTGTCCTCTAACCTGCATCTTCACACACCTACCAACCATTCATTCACTCGTGTTTTGGACCGAGCTCGCCCAGGGGATATACACAGGCCACAGGCCACTTTGTCCAGCCCTGTCCCGTTCAGCATCTTCATTTGGGATGTTGATTTGGACAAAGAAACACTATTTACAGTGCACCAAGGATCTCATGTGAGGAACTTACGTGAGTTTCCACCCCCAATAAATCTGTGAAAAGAATGTCTGAAACAAAAAGAGAGTAGCCAAATTGCAAAACTTTTACATTTGGGAAATGGTTCTTGCTGTTTGCAATTACTGAGCGATAAAATATTTAAGGGCCGTAGTTTGTGAATCAACTCTAGCCCTGAAAGCAGACAGGCTGAGGTGGGAGGGAGGGAGGTCCAAATACCATCCTTCTTGGGACTTTAAAAAATTGTTTTCCATCTCTGAGCCTTACTGGATAATATCAGGATCAGCCTAGTGACTCCTCAGAGAGCTCACTAAACAAGGGGGATGAATGCAGATCATTTAAGCAATGGCTAACAGTGTGAACTCGGAAAGCCCACTAACAATGGTCTCCTTACGTTGTGTCTTCAGCAAGGGCAACATGCTGAGAGAGGTTCTCTGTTAAAGTCAACTCATTTTCCATGTGTGTATGCCTGGTTATGTACAGACAGGTGCTGGTATATGCTTGTGTACAGAGGACAGAAGTCAGCCACAAGTGCTGTCCCTTGGGAGTCGCCTACCTTGCCATTTCTTGATACATGGATCTCTCACTGGCCCCGGCCTTTCCAGGTAGGCTGAGGGGCCCATGAACCCCATTTCCATGTCCCTAGTACTGAGATTGTAAATACACCAACCACTACACACAGATTCTTTATGGGGGTTTGGGAGTGTAAGGGATCACACTCGGATCCTCCAGCTTGATAGCAATCATTTACTGAATGAGCTAGTGTCCGAGCTGTGCTGCTTAGGTGTCTTTGTTTGTTTGTTCTTTTGTTTGTTGTTTTACTCAACTTGTCACAAACAGAACAATCTGGGAAGAGGGAACCTCAGTTTAAGGGGTTGCCTCCATCAGATTGGTGTGTAGGCAAGTCTGTGGCACATTCCCTTGACTGGCGATTGATGTGCATGGGTCCAGCCCACTGTGGGTCGTATCACCCCCTAGGCCAGTGGTCCTCCTCCCGTTTTTTTGTTTTGTTTTGTTTTAAAAGAAAGCAGGATGAGGGGGCTGGTGAGATGGCTCAGTAGGTAAGAGCACCTGACTGCTCTTCCGAAGGTCCCGAGTTCAAATCCCAGCAACCACATGGTGGCTCACAACCATCCGTAACAAGATCTGACGCCCTCTTCTGGAGTGTCTGAAGACAGTTACAGTGTACTTACATATAATAAATAAATCAATCTAAAAAAAAAAAGAAAGAAAGCAGGATGAGAAATCCAAGAGGAGCAAGCTAGTAGGCAGCACCCCTCCCCGCCCTCCCTGGTCTCTCTGCTTCGGTTCATGCCCTGACCTCCATCCATGATGGATTATAAGCTATAAGATAAAACACACTCTTTCCAGTCTGCTTCTGGCTGTGGCATTTAGCACAGCAATAAAGGGCAAACCGGGACATCAGCCCCTCACCAGTTTTTTAGATTTTTAGTTTTAGTTTTTTAGATTTTTTAGGATTTCATATGGCCTTAAGGTCCTTGCATAGCCCAGGATGACCTTGAAGTTCTGACCCTCCTACCTCCATCCCCGACAACCCTCCATACTGGATGACAAGCGTGTGACATATCACCCAGTTTGTGCAGTACTGGTGAACCAGTTGCAGGCTGGCTTCGTGCCTGCTAGGCAAGCACCCTGCCAGTTCAGCTCTATCAATACGCAGACCACTTTATCCCGAGTGGAGGACTGCAGGTTCACACAGTACTGAAGAACGAGGAAGTTTTCATCAATGGGTTTTCATCAACCCACACGTTGGTACTGCACAAGGAAATAAACAATTTAAGAGGAAATTAGATTAGATCCTTAAATTAAATTCCAGATTAAAAAAAAAAAAGCCTAGTAGAAAAATGTACCCACATGCCTTGTTATTAAGATCTAATATTCCCCCAATTGTGTAGTAATGGAGGATGGGGGCCACCCCCCAGGCGTTCTCTTGAAAAGATTTGGATAAACAGTTTAAATAGACAGTGTGATTAAGGCCTTCTCAATAACATCAAAATCACCTACAACTCAATTCCACTCATTCAAGGAAAGAAATTACTTCAGTTCCAAGTTAATACGTGATTTCTTTTTAATGTAATAATTGGCAGACAATATTATTTGGCTTTGATATGCAATAATCCTAAATGTATCTGGAGGGTTATTAAATCAAGGCCAGAGAGAATAAGAAGACACAATTGCTTTATTTCTCTCTTTCTTTCCTCTGTGACCTGAATCTTCAGATCTTATTTACAAAGTGATTGCGTGTCTGTGTGTGTGTGTGTAGAAAAGGTAGTAAGATAATATAAAAACAAAGAAAGGAAACGTGATTTTTACCGGGAAGGACTGAGGATGGAAATTAATAGAGCAAAAGGAAAAAAAAGAACCAAAGTCAGACATTCTATTGATTTTACATACTTCTATTTTTTTTTAAGATTCTTAAAAGTTTTAGATTGCATGTAGGTGTGCTCTGGTGTGCACATGCACATACACACATGCACACACACACACATAAGCACAGGTGTCCTCATAGACCAGAATAGATCATCAGGTCCCCTGGAGCTAATGTTATAGACAGTTGTAAGTCACCAAATGCTGGGAACTGAACTTGGGTCCTCTAGAAGAGCAGCGAGTGTTCCTAACCACTGAGGGATCTATCCAACCCCATGTAATCCCCTCCTGCCTCTTACATGAGCAGAGGAAAATGAATATTTATGCTACACTTCAGAGAGCTGGCATGTTCTTACCTAAATACCTCTTCCGCAGTACGATGTGTCAAACTCTTAAAAACATCTCTGAACCTTTCCCTATGAGAAAAACTGATTTATTTTTAACTAAATTTGTGAGCTCCGAGAGAGACATAGGCTTCACATCTCCGGGGCGTATGTGTGGAGGGCGCCTCACCGAGCATACTGGTGACGAAGCCACCCCTCTTTCGGGCTTGAGGGAAGCGTCTGTGGTGTGGGAAGACCTGGGGTTCTCGGAGGACTGTGACTGGGCGTGCAGGCTACAAGCTGCAATCTGACATCATCTGAGGAGTTTGGCTTGGTCTTTGACACACACACACACACACACAAAGGAAGTCTCTTACATTATGCACACATCACAACACTTCTGGCTGTCTGTGTATCAGTTCACCACCGAACACCTTCCGTACAGCGGACTGCCTCTAATGCAATTCCACCAGTCGGTCCCCTGTGACACCACAAGCTGAATTTTTACATTCTTTTTACATTTATCTGCTAGGAATAGGGGACCAGGGGAGTAGACACGTGAAGGTCAAAGGACAACCGAGAGAACTGGTTCTCTCCTTTCACTATGAGGGTCCAAGGGACTGAACTCAGGTCATCAGGTTTGGCAGCAAGTGTCTTTCTCTGCCGAGCCATCTTGCTGACTGTAAGATGAATTTTTACCTCATGCACAATTCTCCTTATTCTACTGTTAAAGAAAACCGTGCCATCTAGTAGCAGCTACTCTGGCTTCTTCCCCCTTTTTTTCTCTCGTCCAGCAAGGATGCTCTGAGTGCTCCCTTGGTTCCTATTTCCTCATTTTCCACCCTCCTTAGAGGTGCTCCAGCACATGCCTTTTCCTATCCATTTTTCAGTTTTTCTTCTCCTTACCTCACCTCTGCAAGGTCCTCCCTCTAGGTTTAGATGTTGACAACCGTGATCTGCACTTTGAGGACACAAACATCTATCGTCGGCCCCTTTTCTGAACTCTAAGACTGTGTGTGGAAGCTCTTTTGGGGGAAGGTTTAAATCCATTAGATTATTCAGCCCTGTCTAGTGTTATGTGCGCCTATCCTGGATTGTTACACACACTGAGGCTCAGTGGTTAAGAACACTTGTTGCTCTTGCAGAGCGCCCAAGTTTAGGTCTCAGTACCGCAGGCAGCCTACAACTAACTGCCTGTAACCATAGCTTCAGGGAGTCCAGCATCTTCTGGCCTTCACACACACACACACACACACACACACACACATATACACAGACACACACATACTCACTCAGATATACATACAATCAGACAACAAACTCACACTCAGACACACATATACACAATCACACACAGATATAAACATTCACTCAGACATACACACTCATACTCAGACCTCAGACACACACACCACATATACCAGACACATGCACACATGCACATATNCACATACACACAGACATACACACACACTCACACTTATACACACAGACACACACACATACTTATGCACACAGACACACAAACACTCACACACAAAAAACACACTCATATACACAGATACCCACACTCAGACATACATTCACTCAGACACACACTCACACACATACCACATATACTATACTACATACATGCACATATTCACATATGTTGCACACTCATTCATACCCATGCACATACACACAAACACATGCACACACACTTACATGCACAGAGATATACACACTCAGACACACATAGACACATGCTCACACACACAGATACTCACACTCAGACACACACACTCACTGAGGCACACACATACACTCAGACACACACATGCACATATTCACATATGCTACACACTCATTTATACCCATGCACGTACACAAAGACACATGCACACACACTTACATGCACAGAAATATACACACTCAGACATACATAGACACATGCTCACAATCACACAGATACTCACACTCAGACACACACACTCACTCACTGAGGCACACACACACATACACTCACACACCACACATATATCACACAGATGCACACATTCACATACTCTCTCACACACACCACACATATATCACACAGACACACTCATTCACAATGCACATACATACACATAGAAAGAGACTCACCACCATCTCACCCTAGGAAGTATCTCCAGATCCCTTAATTCTAATGCCAACATTATTTTAATTCTCATGAACTCTCAATGCCTCCACCAGCATTGCCATTCATTACCATCCATTTGATTACAATAACTTGATGCAGCTCGGGTGGCCAAGGTTGATAGCCAATACCTCCTTCTCAAACTTCCCTCTCTTGCCTCATTAATAACACATTTTCTGAAATCTTATTGGAGCTTTCTTATTTATCCCAACAAGCTGCCACACTCTTAAATCTTTTAGAATATACCACCAGAAAGATCGATTATCTTGGTTACTTAGAATTGAATATTATTCGAATTGGGTATGTCTTAACATATCTGTAACTGTTGGTGAGAAACATGACTGGAATTTACCCTTGGGGATTTTTTTCTGATACCCACTGACAATTCCTTAGTCTCTTTCATGCTCTAGTGACCGAGTAGAAATTAGGTATACAATTATGCAGAAAACTTAGGTTTTTCCATTTGGAATTCACTTAAGAATGCCGGACACTTTGCTGTCTGTGGCTTTAAGCAGAAATGAAAAGTAGGACACTATATGTTGACAAATTACAGTTAGGGGTGGCTTCATGAGTCATCCTGCCCATGTCACCTGGGGCCACATTCTACAGCCACCTAACCCGAAGGAGCTGAGGAGAAGATTTGCCACAAGCCTCGGGGCAGGAGAGAAAGAACCAAGTGAGATAAGCCATCGAGATAGGCCAAGCAACATCTAAGAAAACTTTGCTGAAATGCAGGGGGTATTCTGGAACTGGGACATTGGCAGGGGCTTCCCCTGTGGGTTTTGTAGTGGGTGGTCGTTAATGGAGCGTGGAAATTATTGAACACCTGGAGCCTGAGATGGGCAATGTGAGGAGAGGCTGGATTGATGTGGGCGGGACCCACATTAGATTAACAAAAGGGAAGAAATTGGAGAATGGCTTGATTGAAGGTAACAGATGCTTGCATAGACAGCAGCTAGACTAGGCAGAAGTTGCAAGCTTAGTGTCAGGGAATCTGAAGGCTGGAGACTGCGCTTCTGGGGCTCGAAGGCCACGCCCCAGCACCATGGACAGCAGATATCACAAGGCCCAGAACTCAGGGCGGTATTTGCAGCAGGTGGGCAAGTCTCCCAATGGAAGAAACTAAAATATTAGTACTGGAAAACACTGTCTGTTAGCTAGACGTGATGGCCCACGCCTGTAATCTCAGCATTAAGGAGGCAGGGGTGGGAGAATTACCCTCTGAACTCAAGACCAGCCTGGTCTCCATTAGCAAGCTGGCAGAGCCAGGACGTCACAGTGAAACCCTGACTCAAAAAGTCAAATCACTTCCCAACGATGGCTGACTAGGCCATCTTCTGCTATACATGCAGCTAGAGAGACGAGCTTGGTCTAGCAAACTTTATATGCCCCATACAGGGGAACGACAGGGCCAAGAAGTGGGAGTGGGTGGGCAGGGGAGCAGGGTGGGGGGAGGGTATAGGGGACATTCAGGATAGCATTTGAAATGTAAATAAAGAAAATATCTAATAAAATAAGCTTAAAAATTTTTTTAAAAGTCAAATCACAACAACTTCAAAAAACTTTTTTAAAAATACTGGTTTTCCTTTATATGACCTAGCACAGGGGAAGGCCAGGGCCAAGTAGTGGGAGTGGGTGGGTAGAGGAGCAGGGGCAGGGGAGGGGAGGGTATAGGGAACTTTCGGGATAGCACTTGAAATGTAAATAAAGAAAATAATAAAAAAAAGAAAAGAAAAAAAATACTGGTTTTCTTTAGTTGGAAAATTATCAAGAATAATTATATTAAATGATAATTTAGAAAAATAATGCATTGTGTAAGAAAGTTGGGTTTTTTGTTTGTTTGTTTGTTTTTACTTTCACAAGGTGACACATGATTAATGACCCAGAGCTCAGATTCTCAGCCTCCTCCAAACCACCATCACCCTGCCTCCCACCCTGTACGACTAGGGACCTCCCTGGATACCCCTTCCCTTTCTACTGGTAAATCCAAGACTCTTCCTTTTGACCCACTTTGCTAATTAGTCTCCACCTCCTCTCTGGTGACTATTTCTATCAAGCTTTTCGAATCCAGATGTTTAAAACATACTTTTTGTTTATGTGTATGCCTTTGTGCTATGTGCGGTTATGTGCCCACGGGAGCAGCGTTGCTAAAGAAGCCAGAAAAGGGCACTGGATTCCTGGAGCCAGAGTTACTGGAGGTTGTGAACTGTATGTGCATCATCGAGGCTGGAAGAACTCCAGTCCTCCGAGAGAGCAGCAAGGGTTATTAATCCCTGAGCCCTCCCCTAAACCTTCTTTTAGTTTCTTCTGAGAAGTTTTTCAAAGCAGCTCAAACCATAGTCACTTCTTCTCAGTGTTTCCCTTTGAGGCTGGACACAGACATTTCCTTACTGTGCATGCCTGGTTGCACTGAAGTTCCCAGATTTCCCAAGGATGTCAACTCCTTAAGAAAAGTTATGGTCTCTTTTTTACTCTTTCCATTGGCTGGGTAGAATGCTTAAAAATAACAATCAGCAAATATTGGATTAAGCAAATAGAATCATGTCTGTTGCCGAAATGATAAAAGACTACAACTGTTGGTAAGGCTGAGAAGGGAAACTCTTGTACACAGCTGTGGGCTGTGTACAAGAAAACAATATGGAAGGCTTTTTTAAAAAAAATTAAAAGTAGAGAAACGCAACTTCTGCATCATATCCAAAGGAAATCTGTATGTGAGAGAGGTATAGCACCCCTGCCAACTTTACAGCAAAACTCTTAATAGCCATGTGTGTGTGCTATGGCTTGACTATTTGTCCCTCAGAGCTGCTGTGTTGGAAATGGGGTCTCCAGGTCATGTGTTAACGGTATCCAGAGGAAGGGGCCTTTGGGAAGTAACCACGTGCCTCACCACAGGATGCCCCATGTCCAGTCATGATATAGCGAGGAGGCCCTTACCGTAGGCTAAGATGATACACCAGGTACCTCTGATTCCAGACCCTATAACCATAGGCTAAATAAACTGCTGCTCTTTATAAGTTACCTACCTCTCCTGGGAATTTTTTTTTCACTGCAGCAGATAGTAGATTAAAACAGTATCTATCAAAGGTTGAGAGACTATAGAGTAAATGGGAGGGTGTGTAGGTAGATAGACAGACGGACACATAAAGACAGAGAAGAATATTATTTGTCATCTGTGACAATATAAATGAACCTAGAAGAGATCGGGCTAAGAGAAACAAGCCCCTCACAGAAACACAAACTACGATGGTCATCTTACTTACATGTGGCATTTGGGTTTAGCTAATAGAAACACAGAGAAATAAAATGAGACATTGGCTAATGGGGACAAGGCTTCTGCTAAAGGGGGTGAATAAATTGCGTTTATCTCTTATACAGCGTGGTGACTATAACTAGTAATAATGTAATATATACTTGAAGTTGCAGATGGGTTAAGTGATAAATGTTCTCTACAAAAAAAAAAGGATGAGAAGTGGTATACATCTTATTTAATAACTTTATAATGTACATATCTACCAAGATACATTATACATTGATCATACTCGACTATGGCTGAGAGAGACACAGAAGATACTTAAGAATGGATTTAACCAAAGAGTTAAGAAGGTTGTACAATTAAAAACAGAGAAGGTAGATGAGGGAAACCTAAGAGGTAAACATATGAAAACATATGAAAAGCTGTCTATGTTGAATGAAATGGAACCATTATTTCCCACAGTACACAAAAATCAACTTAAAATTGATTAAGCACTTAAATATGTGACTTGAAAAATATAAAACAACTGGTAGAAAACAGGTGAAGGTTTTATAACATTTGTTCCCATAATGATTTTCTAGACCAGACCCCAAAGCACAGGCAAGGAAATGTGGATAGATCAGTAGTGTTGTGTTGAACTAAAAGCCTCTGTACAGGAAAAGAAACCATCAACAAAGCAGGAACAACCTACTGATGGGATAGAAGGAATTATCTGCAAACCATTCAGCTGATAAGGGATCAATATGCAGAGTAATAAGGGATGCAAGCAATCCAATAACAACAGATACCATGGCTTTAAAATCAGCAGAAGATCCAATATATACAACTCAAAAGAAGATACCAACGACTGATGTGTGTGTGTGTGTGTGTGTGTGTGTGTGTGTGTGCACGCATGCATGCGTGCAAAGTACTCAGCATCAGGAAACTTCAGAATAAACCCATCAGGAGCTATCATGTATTTGAATGGCTGCTGCAAACAAACAAACAATAGGAAGTGTAGAAAACCAAAAATCCATTTGCAGTACTGCTGGGACTGTAAATTGATACTGACGTTATAGAAGACAGCATGGACATTTCCACGGGGGGGGGGGAGGAGGGGAATAAAAATAAAATTACCCTATGTTTTAGTCAGTGTTCTGTTGCTATGAAGAGACACCACGACCGTGTCAACTCTTATAAAGGCAAATATTTACTTAGGGCTGGCTTAAAGTTCAGAGGTTTAGTCCACTATTGTCATGGCAGGAAGCATAGTGACATGCAGGTAGACATGGTGCTGGAGCGGTAGTTGAGAGTTCTACCTCTGGGTCCACAGGCAGCAGCAATAAACTGAAATGCCTTAGGCCTGGCTTGAGCTTCCCATACCTCAAAGCTCACCCCCTAGTGACAGACCTCCTTCGACAAAGCCACACCCACTCCAACAAGGCCACACCTAATTGTACCACTCCCTATGGGCCTATGGGGGCCATATTCTTCAAAATGCCACACCCTATGTTCTATAAATTCTACTTCTACAGATGTACATAAAGGAAATGAATTCATTGTGTCAATATAGGTGCTCTCCCATGTTCACAGCAACATACAACCTAAAAGAAATATGTAAAATACTTAAGTTTCAAGTTGAGGTTTGGTCTTTCGCTTGTATTGTAATGTTAAATACTGGCCCCCAAGTTATCCCTGATTGGTGAATAAAGATGCCTCCAGCCTATAGCTGGCCAGAACTGAGATAGGCAGAGTTTGGGGTCCTGGGACTTGGGGTTAGGGGAGAACCTTGAGGAAAAGGTAGAGAGGGGAAGAAGCCACCATGAGGTAGGTGAATCATAAAGACGTAGCCACGAGGGCTAGCCAGTTGGCGTTAAGATCTGCCTAGATAGAACATGGCAAATGATAACTTGGGATTATTGATAGGGAAATAAAAACTAATAGCTTCAAGGGTAGATCTCTGCCCAGCTCTAGTGCTGATTAAGACTTATTACAAAACACGTGTGTCTTTTATCTGGGAACTGAATAACCAAAGGAGGGGTAAAAGCCCTTGATTGAGATTAAATATGTTCTACAACATTAAGTATATTAGTAAAATGTGAAGCTGGGTTTGAAGGAGCAGAGCATGCCCAGGATCCTCTCTACCAAGGATGCTGAAGCCAAAAGGTGGCTAATTCTAGGCCTGCTTGGACAACTCAGTGAGACCATGTCTCAAACTTAAAACATGAAAAGACCCATTCCCCCCCCCCCCAGGCAGCTCAACTAGCTGTATTTCTAGGGACTCTGACTTCTTCTAACCTCTAAGGGCACCAGGCACGCATGCAGTGGGCAGACCTACATGCAGGCAAAACATCAGTACACATAAGCATTAAGCAGAGCTACAAAATTAATTTCTCATATTCCTGACGTAAATCAAAAAATTTGAAAATTTTGGTATCATTAAAGCAATTAGGGTTTTTCTTTAACTAAACACTTGTTTAATTTAAATATAGACATACAAGTTCTTGGACGTAACAAATAACACAGTCAACTGACTGAATATTAAAGAGTTCTTTGTGGTAGTTTTGTTTGGTTTTTGTGCTGTCTCCTTATGTGTCCCAGGCTGGCTTTAAATTTGTGACCCTCCAGCCACAGCCCCCTCAAGTCCTATAATTACAGACGTACACCACCATATCCTGGCCCACGGCTGCTCTTAAAACAAAAGAGATATTATAGCACCCGGTCGGCAGGTTGAACATCAATACAAAGTCTAACCAATAATATACAGTTCACTTTACCAGCATGAATAAAAATATTATTTACTTTTTTAAAAAGAGTGAAAAGAGGGCTGTGGCTATAGCTCACTGGCACAGCATTTCTCAATCATGAGTTAGGCTTGAGATTCCAGTCCCAGGACAAAACCAAACCAAACCAACCTTATAGAGGCAGAGAGCGGTTGACACGGAAAGGGGAGCTCAGGATTTTTTTTTTCCCCACAATTCCAAGTTACTCTCTATCATTCCCACGAAGTCAGGGCAGGAACTCAAGCAAGTAGACACACCACACAGCCACAGTCAGGAACAGAGAGAGAAACAATGAATGCCTGCTTGCTTCAGCTCAGATGGCTCACTTCACTTTTACACAATCCGGGGCCCAACCCATGAAAACGGGATCCATCCACGGTGGGCTTTCTACCTCAATCCGCAATCGAGACAGTTCCTCACAGACATGCGCTCAAGTCAACATGCGCTAGAAAATTCCTCCATTAAGAATCTCTTCCCAGAGCTAGAGAGATGGCTCAAAGGTTGAGAGCATAGACTGTTCTTCAAGAGGTCTTGAGTTCAATTCCAAGCAATCACACGGTGGCTCACAACCATCTGTAATGGGATCTGGCGCTCTCTTCTAGAGGGTAGGCTTATATGCAGGCAGAACACTATACATAGTAAATAAATGTTAAAAACAAAAACCTCTTTTTAGTTGATTCTAGGTTGTGTCAAATAGCTAAAACTCACCATCACATTTGAGTAGCTGTCAATCAAAGAAGCCTAAATTCCAGTAAGACAAGATAACTAAGTTCTGGGGATAAATGTACAGCTTGCTGATTAGAACTAGTTGGGTATTCAAAAAATGTAGTATAATAATAAATATTAAATGTTTTCACCACACATTCAAAAAGATAAACTATATAGAGTACTGGATATGTTAAGTAGCTTGACAAATCATTCTTTCACAGGTTATATCAAAGCATCATACTGTTCTCCTTAAATTATATAAATTTCAGGATTGGAGAAATGGCTTAGCAGTTAAGCACACTCACAACCCTTGTAGAGGACTCAGTGGGGCTCCCAGCACCCACATGGCCACTTACAACCACCTGTAACTGCAGTTCCAGAGGACCTAACCCCCTCTTCTAGCCTCTGAGGGTTCCTTTATGCACGCGGTGCACAGAAACTCACGCAAGTAAATTGCATCGAACATAAATAAAAAAATAAATAATAAATAAATCTTTGAAATATTTACTTCGCATTTCTCAAAACCGGGACCTTAAAAAGGAATGCAAGTCAATGAATTATTAAATTTAACAATCTGGTGATAAAATATCAAATATGTCAAGAATGGGATTAAGTTTATGAGACACTAAAAATATGTCTTAGACCTAAACATTATCCATCATAATTTCATTAATTCCTGCTTCTGTGTTGGTCGCACCATTTCTAGTTAGTCAGCGTTATGCACTGATGTCCACAAAGTCATTTCCTGGCATTGCATGTCACTGTATGTGTAGAAGATTCAGAGCCAGAAGACATTTCCCATCCCTGGAAGAGTTTGATAAAGACATCTTAGTGGTCTCAGAGCAGAAATGATACTGTAAAAGACTATCGGAGATGGCACAACAGATTCAAATTTAGGTCAACACCAATTTTCATTCAACGAGATGCTATGGATGGATTTCACAAAGTACCATTATCTTGATTTAGATACCATTAGGAAAAGGTATGATTTCCATAGTTTGCTGCTGCTGGGTGCGGGTGGGTGGGAGGGTGCGGGGAGCAATGGTACTTCTGGCTTTCATTTCATCCAACATGGAAATTTAGCACAGAGTAATCTCATCTTCCTCAACAATTTTAGCCAGTATGTTTGCATCTTAGGCTACCTTTTAAAAGGCAAATAGAAATGCGAGTCACACTGGACCAGACTATAATAAAGGATGAGAGGAACAATGCAGGTGGTCTGCATGTCAGCAAGATGCTGGTCACAAAAAAACAAAACAAAACAAAACAAAACAAAAACCCCACCAGTTGAAACTGTAACTAATAACAAGAGCAGAAGAAAACAAATAGATAAATAGATATTGGAGTCTAGAGATTAAATACCTTACATTCCCTCATCTCACATAAGTTGTTTATTCTCAGACTGCAAAAGGGAAAAGACTGTCTAGTCGATGGAGGTACCAGAGCACTGATATTTTTCAAGGAAAGATGTATTAGTGCTTTAGATATCTAGGCAATAACCTCAAATAGCATATCTTTTTCCCCTCTTTTGCCTGGACATTTGGTCTGAGCAGGAGAATCTCAAACTGAAGCTGAGGGTCATTTGTATCCAGCCTGCAGAATCCTAGCAGCCATCATCCCCTGGCAGCCAGACTGAGAACACATCATTATCAAGAACAAAGGCGGCCAGGGAGAGAGCTCTCCCCTCCAGCTTCAAAGGAAGCCTTGCCTCCTACTTAGAACCCAGATTTACAGAGGCTGAGTTGCTGGGCTTTCCCAAGTTCTTTTCCCTAATTGGTTAAACGATGCCAGCTTACACATTGTGTTTGCTTAGGGCCAGTAACATATGGCCTTTTTTTAGGCTTTCTCTTTTGAGCCAGATAAATACATTATTTTGTAGCAATGTGCTATAGACTGTGGTTACATATTATAAAAGGAGACAGATGACCACAGAGGAAAACGGAACATTGGGTCTGATATTCACAGTATCTTCCCACGTAATGATGTAAACATGTTCATTTGATGTAATCATGGTATAATTTGGTTTTTTAATGAAGTAATAGAGGAATGTGCTGATCCAAGAGGGGATAAAATGGGACAAGGTCTTATCTGCATAATCAGATAGATTTCCTCAATGCACAAGAGATGTGCAGCAAAATTACACACACACACACACACACACACACACACACACACACACACACACAAGCCAACCAAACCAAAAACAAAAAGAAACAAACAAAAAAAAACCTGATTCTGTTTCTCTCTCTCTGCCTCTCTTTCTGTCTCTGTTTCTGTCTCTCTGTCTCTGTCTCTGTCTCTCTCTCTCTCTCTCTCTCTCACACACACACACACACACACACACATCTCTTTATGTCTACCTCTCCCTCCTTCTCCCTCTCACTCTCCCACCTCTTCTGTCTTGGCCACTTACAAAATGTTATTTGAATTGTTTTAAGTTTCATCCAAGAAACTTTCTGTCTCACAAGGATGCAAAACAATGAAACAGAACAATGTGGGATCAGGAGGAAGGGAATGTCTCCCCACCCCCACAGCTGGTGTTTAGAATGGAGAAGCAAAGTGTGAGAATAAAAAAACAGAGAGCCAGAAGACACCAGTACACTGGCCAGCCCAGCACATTCCCTAGGATTATTAACTTCCTTCAAGAGCAGAACCTAAAACTCCAGAGCTAACTTCACTGAGGAATACTTACCTTTTAATGCAATAGAAATCCTTATGAAATACAAGTCAATCTATTTTCTCCAAAAATAACCACTTTGTCTAAGACAGATTTCCTAACAAAAATATAGAGCCACAAATTCAAAACTAGAGCACTGGCCCCAAATCCCAGCTCCTAGGTAGCATTACTGCTGTCTGCAACATATATACGCAGTGCTAACTACACTTGTAAAGAACATACCAGAATAATGGACAGAAATGACTAGCAACTAACTTTTTCACTCGGCACTATCTACACTCCTGGCTTCATTTTAGGGTCAACACAAATCGATCTGCTATTTCCCTATTGCCAGTGATGTCAATAGTCATTTATTTAATGATCTCCCTCTTAATGGAACATTTAGATAAGTCTGACGTTGTACTAGCACCATCAACGTTATAATCGACATCTTGCTGTGTACTCAGAGGTATGCACTTTAAGTTTCAAGAGATTTTTCCAATCAGCGATGCACCTGAGACGCTCCCTCTGTTTTTTGTTTTGTTTTGTTTTGTTTTTTTCCTCCCATCTTAGGAATGCCCATTCCCCCAGCTCCACAGCTAAGAAGTTCCCAATATGCAGATGCTATTTCATTCAAGCACAGAAAGGAAATGTTGACCCTTAGTCAGTGTTGCTCAGAGAACGATATGAGTGTCACCTGTGCTCCTTGTTGGTGAGAACTTACATTTTCTTCAGTATTTGCAGGGTCAGAAGCATGGTCCTTCACACTGTGCCAAACCATGTTACACCATAATCTACAAAAACTCATCCTCCAGCACGCTAGACCACACAAGGCAATATCTCAAAGCCACAGTCCGGTCACCGTATGTGCCACATGCACTTGAACCTCACCAAACACAGCACTGTGCACACCCACCCCACGCCTATCTCCGTCTCTGCACGGCCGTCCATCACACACGTCGTATACCTAACACTTACCGACCACACCACATACAATGCTGCACCATATCCCTGCACAGGGCACCGAATGCCACTC
The DNA here is from genome assembly GCF_900095145.1 of Mus pahari. Lineage (NCBI taxonomy): Eukaryota > Metazoa > Chordata > Mammalia > Rodentia > Muridae > Mus > Mus pahari. The sequence continues at coordinate 35,744,230 of NC_034609.1, read as the reverse complement.
TAGACACACGAATGCCAAGTGTTTTGTTCTGATTCAGCCATAAGTGAAGGACCAGAAATGTTGGGATTCAAAGGCATCATCCTCATAAAATACTGAAAACCGGGGTGGGAAAAGAAAAAGGAAATCCAAGTTCTGATGGACTCTGAGTGATCCAGATGGACTTTTGGAACCAGTCCTGGCTGTCTTCTACCCACCGTTCTCTGACCACATAGCATTTGGGACAAGATGTCCCAAATCTTATTTTCTTATCTGGTGTCCCAGGCCATTCAATGAGGGCCCATCAAGTCTTGTTTATGATTGCTAAGAACTTCTCCCATACCTGACACACAATAACAACTCAAAGAATTTTTGCCGAATTATTTCCTTGGACAGAGAGATTAATTGGCTGTTACATGAGTGATAAAAAAAATATGTAATTTCAAGATCCTGTCCTCCTAGGAAGTCTATAAAATTAAATAATATTGCTCAGGGACTTTTCGAGCCCGTGCTCCCTCGTTCATTTCCATCCTTTTTCAAGTTTCCTGGGAAATTCTTAGGGCACTCAATTCCAAACAGAGTTGTGTAACAGATTTCAAATTAAATAAAAGTATATTTCCCTGTGATTTAAATGTGGAGTAAGTTTCTGATCAGATATGCACAGAGTCCTCCCGCCTTGTCCTTCACAGCATGGAATTTCTAATGATGTATAAAGTTGGGGAAACCGTAAACAGATTCTCTACCATATGCTATCGTTTTCTTTAATTACAGTCCTATTTGGTTTCTTAATGAAGTAAAAATAAAATCCAATATATAAATGTTATGACATTTAGGGAGATCTAATTCATGTTCTCATCCTGTGATTGATTTTCCTTGATGAAGAATTAAAGTGGGTTAAGGTTTTTAAAACCAAATATATCCTGAACCTCTGAACATATCACTTTCCAAATAATTGTATTTTCTTTTTCTCCAAAGCCACTCACGTATGGCATTTTACAGTTCCTGTGAGGCCATCTTTCTGAGCACAGGTATTTTCATGGAAATTCAATCAGTGTAATTTATCATGCACCTGAATGTGAAGGAAAGCCAGTCAAAGCCCACTTTCCCTTTGAAGGCAACAACCCTGGTTCTTATTTACCTTGGGAACATCTTTCTATCACCTTGCTGTGTTTATATTTGATACATGAGTCAACTGATGGAAAGTGGACATGAGAATAATACATAAAAAGCACCTGTAGTAAATCCTAAAACTTGGTTAGTAAGCTTAACTTTAAATAGTGGTTGTGGCTACTTATAGTTCGAATAGTGTATTAGTTAGAGTTTTACTGATGTGAACAGATACTATGACCAAGGCAACTCATAAGGACAACATTTAATTGGGCCTGGCTTACGGGTTCAGAGGTTCAGTTTATTATCATCAAGATGGGAGCATGGCTGCATCCAGGCAGGCATGGTGTAAGAGGAGCTGAGAGTTCTACATCTTGTTCCAAAGGCAAACAGGAGAAGACTGACTTCCAGGCAGGTAGGATGAAGGTATTTAAAGCCCATGCCAACAGTGACACACCTACTCTAACAAGAGCACACCTCCAAATAGTGCCACTCCCAGAGTCAAGCATATACAAACCATCACAAGTAGTCACAAAAAAAGGAGGAGGGGGACAAGAGGAGGAGGAGGAGAAGGAAGAGGAGGAGGAGAAAGAAAAGGAGGAGGAGAAGGAAGAGGGAAGAGGAGAGGGGGAAGAGGAGGAGGAGAGGGGACATTTGAAGGGGTAGGGCCAGATGAGAGAAAAGGACTCTCTGGTGTACTTTAACACACTATCATCAATTTGCACAACTACCCAAGGCACTTCTGTAGAAGTTAAGGAGCACAGAAAGGTAGGACGGTGCTTAAATGTGGCACAGTAGAGGTGTGGTGGTTTGAATGAAAATAGGTTAACAGGTTTGGATACTTGGTCACCAGGGAGTGGCGTTATTTGAAAGGATTAGAAGGTTTGACCTTGTTAGAGGAAGTGTGTCACTGTGGGGTGGGCTTTCGGGTTTCAAAAGTCCATTCCAAGTGCTCTCTCTTCCTACTGCCTGAGGACCAAGACGGAGAGATCCCAGCTACTTCTGCAGCACTATGTCTGCTGCCATGCTACCATGCCTCCCCCAATGTGATGATAATGGACTAAATGTCTGAAACTGTAAACAAGCGCTAATTAAGTGCTGGGCTTTTTTTTTTCTTTTTAAATAAAATTTGCCATGATCATGGTGTTTCTTCATATCAGTAGAATAATGATCAAGGCAGGAGGTATGTTAAGAGGGTAGGAAAGACAGTTTACATCAGTCACACAATCTCTTCCCCAACCCAAGGCAGAATAGTTTAGAGAAAAATAGAGTGGGATAATGAGCTTGCTTGGATCCATAACACTACAATGTAGCTCTTGAAGAAAAAAAAATTAAAACTAGCCAGATTCCCGATGGTAACTTATGATAATTTCAGACCCAGAGAACCCAGTCTTTGGACCTTTGCATGAGACTCAGTCTGTTTCACACCACTGTCCATCCAACTATGTATAGCATCTCTAGGCTCCAAAGACTCCTCAGTGGCCACTGTGTCCAGACTTCATACCAACCGCACCACCAGGTGGAAAAAACACCACACAAGCTTCGTTCCTACCCCATTGATACCTCAAATCTAGTTTCCTGGACTTTGTGACTCTCCCACTATAAGGTTGGCACAATGAATGGCCTTAGGCCTTCCCTAGTGTCGGGCCTAAACTTCTGGCCTATTTCATTTTCAGAATAGACCCTAAACAGAAGCTTTAGGAAGTCCTCCAAGATACAGGCTTCTGGCCACCATCAAAATATCCAATGAAGAGATCCACCCAGACGGATCCAAGCTCCTTGCCAAACCTTCTTAATGACTCCTATAGACAATGGCAGACAGTTGGTAGCATATGGGCTGACTGTTGAAGAGTCTTACCAGGCAAGGCAAATCCACAAAGACTGCAAAAAGTAAATAATACTAATACGTAGTCATAGTATCTAGAACAGCCAGAAAATAACAACAACTACAACATCAACCACAACAACAACAACAAATAAAGTACCAATGACTAATCCTATAGAAATGAATATATGTAACTACCTGACAAAGAATTCAAATATCTGTTTCAAGGAAGCTCAGCAAACTACAAGCAAAATTCAGATAAACAATTCTGTAAAAAGTACAAAATAGTAAACGACCACAGTGGTAAATTAAAGAGAGTTTAGACTTATTTTTAAAAATCAAAGACTGAAGCTGAAAAAACACAGTGAAAAAAAAAACTGCAACAGAAGCACAGAGCAGCAGAACAGAGGAAGTCTAAGAAAAGATCTACAGATTTGAAATCAGGTTATTCGATGTTATACAGAAGATGGAGAAAAAATGAAAAGGAATGGAGAATACTCACTGGATTTGGGGGACCTCAAAAATAAAAGACTTTTAAGTCAACTAATATAAAGAGAGAGACAAAGCACACAACATTTTCAAAAAGTAAATAATAAGATACTCCAAAGTTTGGGTAAGTTATCAATGTTCAGGCATAGAAAAAAATCAAAAGTCTCTAAATATATTCAATCCAAAAAAAGACTGCATCTAAACATACTGTTATCAAACAACCAAGAAATTAAAAAAAAAAAAAAAAAAAGAGAGAGGTCTCAGAACCATCAAAAGAGAATTTAAAAATAATATCTAGTGGAGATTTATTTAGTAAAACTAGCAACCATTTCTCAACAGAAACTTTAAAGGCCATGAAAGAGAGGGATGATGCAATCAAATCTAAAATAGAAAAGATCTGGTATATTATGCCTAGCAAAACTTTCTCAATAACAAGGAAAACAAAGACCTCTCAGGCAACAGCTGAGAGAGCTAGTAACCACTAGACTATTCTCACAAGGTTGCCTTAAGATGAAAGAAAAGGGCACGAGTTAATACAAAACATCTGAAAATATAAAACTCACTGATAAATGAGTCAACTTGAGAATACTCTACCACTGTAATCATAATATGTAAATAACATGATTTTAGTTTGAAGATTCGGTTGCAAAACATAAAAAGTAACAGGTAAAACAATTTGTTGAAGTATATGCACATCTTACTATGGCTGTGATAAAAACACCATGATCAAAATCAGTTTGGGGAGGAAAGGGTTTATTTGGCTTACTTTTCCACATCACTGTTCATCATCAGAGGAAATCAGGACAGGAATTCAAACAGGGCAGGAACCTGAAGGCAGGAGCTGATCCATGACGGAGTGCTGGTTATTGGTTTGTGCCTCATAGCTTGCTCATCCTACTTTGTTATAGAACCCAGGACCACCAGCCCAGGACTGGTACCACCCACAATGGGCTGGGACATCCCCCATTGGTCAGTAATTAAGACAATCCCCTACAGACTTGCATACAGCTCAAGCGTATAGAGGCATTTTCTCAATTAAGGCTTTTTTTTCTCTCTGATGACTCTAGCTTGTTATCAAGTCGATATAAAACTAACCAGAAGAAACTCACAAAAGCACATAACTGTTAAGCTACAACCTATCTTTTCTTGTGTATCCCCAAGAATACACATGAATATGAACATCACCATATAAAATATTCCAAGTCTTAAAAGTGCCACAGTCTTTTCAAATTCAAACACTTTAATTAAGACTATTTAAAAACCCAAAGTCTCCTTTTAAAACCTAAAATCTCTTTTGAAATTAGTCTCTCAACTGTAGGCTCCAATAAAATCAAAACTAAATACTTTCTTACTTCAAGAGGGAGGAACCAGAGTGCAGTCCCAGTCATATCAGAGCAAAACCAAACCCCAAACTGCGCAAACGATTCCGTGTTATGTCTGGGATCCCAATCAATCCTCAGGGACCCTCCAAAGGGTTTGGGTCACTTCTCTGGCTCCACCCTCTTCAGCACACACAGTTTGTCTTCTAAGCTCCATCTGGCTCCACTCCACAGATCCACCAATAACAATTGGTGGTCATCCCATGGTACTGGCATCTCCAAAATGCTGGTGTCTTCTGCTGCAACTGGACTGCACTTTCAACAATAGCCTCTCATGGGCGTTATTCTTCGTGCCAAGCCTCAACTTCTCCGCATGACTCCTTCAATACTGGGACCTCAACTGCTACTGAGGCTCCACCTTCAACAATGGCCTCTCCTGGCTTCCCACAGTGTCATGCCTCAGTTGCTCCCCATGACCCTTTCATGCCCTCAAAACTAGTACCACCTGGGTGAAACGTTACAAGCCAGATCTCTATTGTCGGCACTGCTCTCAACATTCTTATCTTCCAAGCTCCTAAAATGGGTTTATGAGAATAGCTTACAGGCTGTGGTCCAGCTAACAACAGGCAGCCAGTTTAACAACGGCTGTCTACCAATAGAAGGTCCAAGAATCTAGTAGTTATTCAGTTCATGAGGCTGTAGGCCTCAGCTGGTTTCCAAGATATGCTGGAATCAGAAAGAAGTAGGCTCTAATGCCAGTGACGGAATGGGCCTGCTAAAGAGATTGAAAGCAAGCAGGCAAAGAGAAAGAGCTTCCTTCCTCCGTGCACTTTATATAGGCTGCCAGATAAAAGGTGTATCTTCCTACTTCTAAAGATCTGGATTGAACATGTATCTTCTTCCCATCTTAAAGATGGGTTTCCCCACTCTAATCAAATGGTTTAATAAGAAAAATCCCTCACACGTGTGCCCAGCCATTTGGGTTTCTATTAATTCCAGACACAGTCAAGCTGATAACCAAGGATTACAGAGCAATATAAATCATGACATCAAAACCATGAAAATGTGTGTCCAGGGTTATGGTATCTTATGCAAAAGTTATCTTGCCTGTGACCCGAGACCTTAAGAAGAATGGCCTTGTGTTTGGGGCATCCTGGGCTACCTAGTGAGTTCTAAGTGAATTGGAAATACAGACTGAGACTCCGCCTTTTTTTAAAAGTTGCCATCCTAAATAACTGGCTGTGGAGTGGGAGGTGCTTGCCTTCCATCCAGCACTTTAAAAAAAGTGCAACAAGTCCAAAAGGGGTGGGGAAAAGTTGAGAGGTGATCTGAAATTCAGCACAGAGGCTCTGCTCTCCACTCTGACACCCATCTTCTGAAGTGGGAAAGGGGAGACTCTGAGGCTCAGTAACAATAAGCAGCCAGACCCTAATGTTTACTGTAAAGGACATTATTCAGTAGGAGATATCATGTTACCCAGTGTTCAGGCTGGGACGCAGCAACACTATGGTTGACATGGACTCTTCAAAGGAAGAAGTCTATGGCAACGAAAGTAGTTTTAAAATTCTAGTTGAGACAGGACTAGATGAAATCCAGTTGCTGAAATCAGCTCATAAATTCAGGCCCAAATGCTCCACAGAGAGAAATGGCTGTCTGGAGACTAGATGACTTTAGAATATAAAGTGTTGCTGGACTGTTGCTTTTCTATTTCTGTGATTAAAACATCACAGCCAAGGCCAACTTATAAAATGAAGCATTTAATTGAGCTTATTGGGTTTGCAGTTCTCGAGGGTAAGAGTCTGTGATGACTAAGCAAAGGTATTATGGCAGGAACAGCCATAAACCACAAGCAAGAGGCAGAGAAGGCTCACTGCAAATGGCACCAGTTTTTGAAATCTCAGAGCTCACCCTCGGCGACATACTTCCTCCAGCAAGTACAGGCCTCCTAATTCTCTCTGGACAGTCACCAGGTGGGGACTGAATATTAGAAATCCTGAGACTTATGGACATTTCATTCAAACACCACTTTCCATCCCTGGGCCTTTAGCTTTATAGTTCCATGGCCATATCATAAGGCAAAATGCCATTTGTCCAATCCAAAGTTTCCATAATCTTTCACATACTCGATAGTGTTTAAAAGCCCAAAATCTCTTTTGAGACTCAAAGCAACCTCTTAATTGTAAACACCTGCAAAATCAAACGGCAAAAGCATAATTCCAACATACGGTGGCAAATAATATGCATTGCCATTCCCAAAGGGACAAATAGGGACACAGTGAGGAAAGGCTGGGCCAAACCAAGATCCAGCAAAGAGAGCTCCAAATCCTGTAGCACTAGGACAAAGCATTTAATTAGCACTGCCTTTCAGCTTTTCCCTCTACAAAATATATCTGAACTCTCTTTCACTAGTTCCACTCCATGTGTGCTGTTATCCCGGGCAAACGCCTCATGGCTCTGATGCCACAAACATCTTGGAATCTCCAGTGCGATCCAGGCACTATTTTCAAAGCTTCACATAAAGGTTTCTCAAGGCCTTTATGCAGGAACTACCCTGCCCACCCACTATCTGGCCTCAGCGAATGTCCTTAGTCATGGGAGAAGATTTCATGGTCCCTTGACTTCTGTAATTTTCATGACTCCAAAGCCAGCACCATGTGAACAGCATGACAAGTTACATGGCTCACTTGGGATGAACCTTGGCCGCTTGAAACACATTTGCAGCAGCTTTTGCCCATTTCTTAGACCTTTTCCTTTCAAAAAAGATTAGCCAGGTTGGATCTTGCCTTGAGGGTACCCTTACCATTATCTCAAAGTAGATTGGGCCTCTGTTTAATGGGTCCAATCTCAGTAATTACATCCTCTCTTCCAACACAAGCTTTGGATGCAATGTTAAGCTTGCCAATGTCTTCTTCTGCCCTTACAAACTAAACATTCTGTATTTATTTCTGCCCTATTTGCTCTTTTTCACTGTAGACCTGCATAGGAGTGACTACTAATAGTCACACGATAAAGTCAATATTAAGCTGTCTTGAAATCTCCTTTGTCAAAGAAAGTAGTCCATCACTTTGGGTTGGTTGGTTGGTTGGTTGATTGGTTTTTTTTGGTTTTTCAAGACAAGGTTTCCCTGTATAGCCCTGGCTGCCCTAGAACTCACTCTGTAGACCAGGCTGGCCTCAAATTCACACAGATCCACCTCCGTCTGCCTCCAGAGTATTGGGATTGAAGGCATGTACCACCACTGCCAGATATTTCTTTTATTTTTGAGATTGCAACATAATTACATCATTCCCTCCCTCCCTTTCTTTCTGCCAAGCCTTCTAATACACCCCCTCTTCACTCTTTCAAAATCATAACCTCTTTTTCACTAATTATTGTTATATGTGTATACAGATATGTATACACATACACATATAGTTCAATATAGCTTGCTCAATCTGTATAATGTTACGTGTATATATGTTTTCAGGGATGACCATTTTGTACTGGATAACCAATTAGAGCACTCTTCCCTAGAGAAGAATATTTCTACCACTTCAAGCATTACTTAGTCACCTGTAGTTCTTTGTGTAGGACTGAAGACTAGTCCATTTTGGCATGGCTACTGACGTCCTTAGGCAGTCATGCTGGTGAGACTTCATGGGTATAACTCCTGACATCACTAATAGACACAATCTCACAGAGAACTTCCTGATCCTCTGGTTCTTATAATCTTTCCACTCCTGCTTCTGCAATGTTCCCTGAGCCTTACTTAGATGTAGGGGTTGTTTTGTAGATGTACCCACTGGGTCTGGACTCCATAGCTATGCATTTTCAATGGTTTTTGGTTTTCTGTAATGGGCTCTATTTTTTCTTTTTTGCAAGAGACATTTCCTTGATGGCTATACTTAGTTGAGAGTATAAGGAAATATATTTAAAATGTAGTTGGAGATGCTGCTGGTTTAGTAAAGTGGTGGTTGTAGGTTCTTCTCTTAGTCCCTAGTATTGGCTAGGTCTCCAGTACCAGGCATGATTTCCTTCTTGTTGAGAGGATCTTAAGCCCAATTAGAGAGCTGTTGGTTACCACCACGTATGCATGCCACTACTGCACCTTAGAGTTATAGCCCCATACTTTTTAATTTACCCTTGGGTGCATTCTTAGGATAAGGGCAGAAAGCAACCACACCCTTTGCACAAGCATCACAAGAACCGTCTGCAGCTGGTTTCTCATAGTGTTTCCTTCTGAAACCCATTAAGCTGACTTTCCATGGTCCACAAAGTCCTCAGCACTACTGTCTTCCAAGTTCCTACTAGGATGCGCCACTCAGCCATGGATGCGCCACTCAGCCATGGATGCGCCACTCAGCCATGGATGCGCCACTCAGCCATGGATGCGCCACTCAGCCAT
>NC_034609.1:35733402-35735110 GCF_900095145.1 Mus pahari | reverse complement strand
CGCCACTCAGCCATGGATGCGCCACTCAGCCATGGATGCGCCACTCAGCCATGGATGCGCCACTCAGCCATGGATGCGCCACTCAGCCATGGATGTTCTAACATTCAACTGCTCTTTTAGTCCATCCCAAAGTTCCAAGGTCTTACACATTCTTCCAAAAATAACCATATGGTCAGGCCTGTCACACTAATAGCCCCTTCCTGGTATCACAATCCGCATTCGTCGGGGTTCTCTAAGAGAACAGAACTGGTAAGAAAGGGGATTTATTAGACTGTCCTACACAGTAGATACATACATAGACAATATTTTTAAAGTAAGTACTTGACCATTATTTTGTATGCTAATTTTTAAAATTAGGGTTAAAACAACTTTAAATTAGAGTCGTGACTTGAATGAGAATATGCTCCCCACAGTTCTATGTTGGAACACTTGGTCCCCAGTGGTGGCACTGTTTGAGAAGACTGTAGAAGCTTGAAGAGTGGAGTCCTGCTGGGGAAAATGGGTGGCTAGGGGTGGGCCTTGAGGTTTTATAGCCTGGCTATGCTTCTTGTCCCTCCATACTTCCTGGCTTGGGTGTCACATGACTGCCTGGCCTCCCGGTGAGGTTCTTCACTGAAGATAATCATGGAACTGCAAAAGCAGGCAGCTAAAGGGAAGAAGGGAATGAAAGCTATAGAACCAAAAAAGCCGTTAACAAACTAGGGATGTGATCTCACCTGTCAGTAATTACTCTGACCGTATATAGGTCAAGTTCTTCGATAAGAAAGACATAAAGGGTTGAAAGAGAATGGGGGATCCTGCTTCTAGGCTGCTACAAGGGACTCATGGCACCTGTAGGAACACAGGAAGTGAAAGAATGGGAAAAGATATCCACAAAAAATTAAAACAAAAGGAATGTAGAAATCTAGCAACCTCAGGACTGAAGTCAGGTTACTAAAGGGCTACTGTACTCTAATTTGGACATCACATCTTTAAATGTTTGTGTTTTAAAAAGAAAAAAGAAAAAAAAAGCTAAGCATGGGGATACACACCTTTAGTCCCAGCACTTGGGAGACAAAGGCAGGCAGATCTGTGTGAGTTCAAGGCTCATCTGGTCTATAAGACAGTTCCAGGACGGCCAGACCTATACAGAGAAATTCTGTCTTAGAAAGAAAAAGGAAAGGGGGGAGGGATAGGGAGAGGGGAGGGAGAGGAAGAGAGAGAGAGGAAAGACAGAGGAAGAGAAGGAAAAGTAAAAGAAAGAAAATGCATCACTCAACAAAACCTAAATAAACAATAAAGAGGCCTGAGAGGTGACTCCCTGGATAAAGTACTCACTGGGCAAGTGGAAGGACTAGAACTGGAATAGAAAGTCATATAAAAGCTAAGCAGGTACAGCAGCCTCCAGCCCCGGCAGGGATCCTCAGGGCAAGCTGAGACAAATGAGCTCTGGGTTCAAGTGTACGATGTTTGAATAAGAATGCCTCCCCCATAGACTCATATATTGGAATGCTTAGTTACCAGGGAGTGGAACTCTTTGAAAGGATTAGAAGGATTAGAAGATGTGGCCTTGTTGGAGGGAATGTGCCACTGGGGCCAACCATTGAAGAGCTCATGCCAGACCCAGTGTGTGTTCTTTCTTTCTTTCTTTCTTTCTTTCTTTCTTTCTTTCTTTCTTTCTTTCTTTCTTTCTTTCTCTCTCTCTCTCTCTCTCTCTCTCTCTCTCTCT
>NC_034609.1:35718644-35733382 GCF_900095145.1 Mus pahari | reverse complement strand
TCTCTCTCTCTCTCTCTCTCTCTCTCTCTCTCTCTCTCTCTCTCTCTCTCTCTCTCTCCCTAAAGATCACAATGTAGCTCTCAGGTACCACTCCAGCACACTCCTGCCTGCTGACATGTACCCTGACATGATGATAACGGATTAAACTTCTGAAACGATGAGCAAGTCCCCAATTAAATGGTTTCTTTTATCAGAGCTGCTATGGTCATGGTGTCTTTTGACAGCAATCCAACACTGACTAAGACACAGTGTGAGACCCTGTGACTCAATAAAAAACGTGGAGAACTGAGGACATCCAATGTCAATGTGAAGGCCTCACATACAAACTTGTACACACTCACCTGCACACGTGTGTGCTCGTATACACATACACACACACTCGCCTGCACATGTGTGTGCTCATACACGCACACACACTCACCTGTACATGTGTGTGCTCACACACACACACTCACACACACACGAAACCAAAATGGAAGAAAGAAGAGGTAGCTTGGAATGTTGCCCTGGATACAAGAAATACTGGTTCAGTCCCAGGTACTGCATAAACCAGGTGTGGTGGAGCATGCTTCTAATCCCACACTCAGGAGGAGAAGGAAGGAGAACAAGATAATCTTTGGCCACACAACAAGCTTGAGGCCAGCCTGGGCTACACGAGACGTGTTTAAAACAAAACAAAATAAAATAGTCTAAAAGAAGATCAAATCAAATACTGGATAGTGGAAACTATAAAATTCATTTTTAAAACCTCATTTAAAATGAACAAAAAAATATAGAATACCCATTTTACCCCCCAAAGAGACAAACCAATAATTAATAAGTATATAAAATACAATAATCATTATCCATTACTCAGAATATGTATGTAAAAGCCACAGTGTGATGTCACTTCATGCTTACTAAGATAGCTATAATAAACATTAGATTATAGTTAGTTTTAGAAAGAGTTCATTTATATCTTCCTTGAGGAAATTAAAACAGTGTTGCCACTTTGGAAAAGTCTGATGACTTCTTGAAAGTTTAAGATAACTTTTTTATATATTCCATCAACTGCACTTCTAATCTACACAGGTAATACAAAACCAGGTGCCCTCAAAAATGTCTATTTAATATTTCTGATAGAATTGTTGATCAAAGCTATAAAGTAAAAGAAACCTAAATGTTAATTTCCTGATGGATGAATAAAATGTGGTATGACCATTCAGTGGAATGTTAGTCAGCTAGAAAAATTGATGAAATTCTCCTATGTAAAAGGTATATACTGGTTAAAAAAAAACAAAAAAAAAAACAAAAAAAAAAACCCACTATGGTAACAACATTAAAATGCAAAAGGCAAAAGAAATTCATGTTTTCATTTCTTTTTTTTCCTTTGGTTTTTTGTTTGTTTGTTTGTTCATTTGTTCTTTGTTGTTTATGTTTTTGAGACATGATCTTTCTACAGTGCTCTGACTATCCTGGAACTCACTCTGTAGACCAGGCTGGCCTTAAACTCACAGAGATCTGCCTGCCTCTGCTTCCCCAGTGCTGGGATTAAAGGCGTGTGCCACCACACCACACCACACCACACCCAGCTCATGTTTTTATTTCTAGGAAATTTCTAGAAGAGGAAAATCTATACAGAAAGGACAGATTTCTGTTTGCCTGGGGCTTGGAGTATGAACTGAATTGATTCTGGGTGGACATAAGGAAGATTTTTCTAAGAGACTGAAATAATGGTTTATGTTGTTGCCTGAAAAGTTCTGCAAGTTTATTAAAATTGTCATACACTTAGTATAGGTAAATGCATGGTACATAATTTATGTTGATAATGATTTTAAAATACTATCAATATATATGTAGGGACTTGCCAATAGAGGCATATCTTCTTCACAGACTAAGTTGTACAGTACAACTCCCTAAGCATGCCACACTTCATCACATGAACTTTAAGCCTTACAAAATATTGAGGTGTGAGGCCCATGCTTAAAGGCTGACTCTAGGGAAGTAGGTACAGGGAGGAGGAAAATAATTAAATACTGGGTCATAGTCACTGTGGAACTTGCATTTTAGTTGGCCCATCTTGAGAAATAATACCAATGACAGAAAAAGCTGGCCAAGCTGAGACTACAGATACAAATCACAGAAGAGGAATTTTGCAAACATTCTAACAGTGATCAGAAGCACTTCTGTTTGATTCGGGGATGCTGATAAACATTTTGGGTCTCTTTCAATAGAAGTATCAATTAGGCACACATTAGAGAGTTTGCTAGAAGTCCCTCTTTGCGTTGGACAGTCACCAGGCAAAATACTGGCTATTCTGTTGATAGCTTATGCTGAAAGTATAAATTAGGCCTGATTGAATAACACTAAATTGGTAAGCATAGTTTACAACCTTCAAAATTATATTTAGCCGTCTGACTGTGTCCCTAGAGCAAATTACCTCTAGGACATATTAAATTTGTATGTTATTATGAATGGCTTGCGAGTTGGAAGCAACACCTATGCATAATAGAGAGAAAGCTAGACATAACATGGAAACCAAGCTGTAGAGGATGTCTCTCTTACTTCAGGAACCACTTTATAGTTTATCCAAAGGGTACTGAAATTGGTTTAATGTTTAGAGACCAACTACCTATATTTATTCAAAATGCCAGTTCTTTGAACAAAAAGATTTCACTTAGAGAATCTGTTTCCCAATATTTCAATCTTAGTACTTTCCTTTATACCAATCAATTGAATTATATTAATTAAAATTAATTGGACTGTCTTAGGGTCTCGTTGCTGTGAAGAGACACCATAACCATGGAAACTCTTACAAGATTACAAACATTTAATTGGGCTTGTTTTACCATATCAGTGGTTCAGAAAAGCATTCCAGTAGAGGCAGGAGAAGAAATTGAGATTCCGCCCCTAACTGTTGGCTGCTGGGTAAGGGGATTTTTTTTTATTTTATTTGAGTGTGGTCCATGCTTATGTGGATGGCCTCACATTCAACCATGCAGGTCTCACTAATTGGTCTTAGTAAGTTCTAAAAAAATTTAAAAGAGGATAAGAATAAGGTGGGGTGGGTGATATGTGAGATGATCTGGCCAGAAGCAGGAAGGAGGATTTTGGTTGGACATGACCAAGATATATTATATATGTATAGAAATTTTTCCAAAAAAAATAACTAAAATGTTATAGCTTTATATCAAAATATTTACAAACATGTGTGTTCATTCATGTGGGGGGGTGGGGGGGTGAGTGTGGGGGGGTTTTTTTTTCAATGACTATAATATTAAGTTCATGAGTCTTCTGATTCACTGATGTTAACCAATTTGATTGTGTCGATGCATTGTAGAAGACCTTATTGTGTATGACAATTCCAGTTATTCTATCTGGAAAGACTGCCCTACTAAACTGTGGTGTTGCTGTTTTCAATTTGTATTTTTGGGAGTGGAATCCTAAGAATGGAAGCACATCTGTAGCTACCCTTCTGGAAGTGAGGCTGGGAACAAGATCACAGAATTATCAAAAGTGTGTTTAGCACTTTTGTGGTAGCTACTTTTGGGTAGCAAGGAGCAGACAGAAGAGTCAAGGACCACAAATACCAAGCTCTGAAGTTACCTTCGGCCAAAATAGCTCTGAGGTCATTTATCATCACATGCGGAATTCTCCACGAGTCCACCAAAAACTAAATGGTTCTGTGGGGCAAGCATAGTTTTAAATAACAAAAGCCAAGAAGATTATTAAATTTTATTGTGCATGCTTTATAAGTCAAGAACTATGCTAGGGAGGTGGGGTTTTTTATTTGTTTGTTTTGTTTTTTGATGTATCCAATTGGCTCTGCTTCATTTCAACTATTAATTTAGGAAATTATTATGATCTAATATGACCAGGAGAAAAATCTACCATATCAATCGATTTAGCTTAAATGAAAAAACCATAATTGAATAACAAGTTCATTTCTAGATTGACCCCACTACATACTGTCCTGTCCCACTAGAAATAATTTAATATATATTCTCATTCCTCCTCATTCTACACTGATTTTTTAACATCCATTTGGAAGAAAATCCCATTTACCCTCAAATTCCTTTCCTCAAGGAAAAAAGGGTACACACAGCGCCATGCGCACACACCATCCTAGCATGCACCAAGCTCACGAACTTATTATACATGAAAGAATTTGAGTTCAAATCTTGATATCAAGAGATAAACATCTGGTGTTTTGTTTTATCAAAATAGTAGTCAAGATGTGGTTAGGATACACATGTATTTCAAATAATTGGAAAAAAAAAAACACCTTTGGCGAAAAAAAAATTATCCATCACGTTACTGTTCCATCTTTCAAAAGAAATGTAGTCATTGAGGCCGTGTTTCACATCCTTGAATGTTTAATGAAATGCAAATGTTTGAGAGCACTTAGCTATATTTACTCATCTTCCCTGGAGGGGAAAGAATAAGTTCCCATTAAAAGGCAAAAGCAATGGAGGGTGTGTGCACCTCCATGCCCGTCTGTGCACTGTGTATCTTGGAGGCCGGAAGAGGGCATCAAATCTTCTAGAGTCGGTGTTACAGTGCTTTCAACTGTTGAGCCATCTCTCCAGACCCCTTGTGGAAATTGTGTGTCACCACAGTGGAGAGCCATCTCTTTCACTAAACATGCGCCAGGCTCACAACACTTCCAGAGAGCAAAATCTAGCCGACCCTTTGTTCTCATTATATAAGAAGTTTTGGGTGATTAGACACCACCATTAGACATGTTTCTATAGCTTACAATCTTAGTGTTAATACAATTTTTTTCACTTGTGATGCATGTATTACTAATTTTTGACAAACAGAATGATGAGCTTCTCTGTGACATATTTATAAATATATACTATTGTGGGTTTTATTTCTATTTCTCAGCTACTATCCCTGTCTCTCTTACCTCTTCTTCCTCCATAGTTTCTCTTATGATTCATTATATATATATAATATTCCAGTTCTGCCTATGAAAGAAAATATAATCATCTTCCTTTTGTCTGCTTTCCTTTCCACCCTCTTCCTTCAGTCCCTACCTTCCTCATAATCTCCCTTCTACTTTGATGTAATATATTTTATCTATATCATGTATATATGAAAGAAATATATGTATCTTCCTATGTCTAGCTTATTTCACTTCACATAATGACTTTCTGGCTTACTAGATACTTTTCTGTTGCTGGGATAAAATACCAAAGGTAACCTAGAGTAGAAGAGGGTCACTAGCTTACAATTCCAGGGAGATGAATCCATCGTTGCAGGGAAGGCATGGATGTAAGACTGTGAGGCCAGCCTAGCAGCAGAGAAGCGGATAGATCACATCTCATCGACACACAGGAAGCAAAGAGGGAGAAAACAAAATGAGAAGTGAGTCCAGGCTTTAAAGTATCAAAACCCACCCACCCCATGGCATGCTTCTTCCAGCAAGACTTTACCTCCTAAAGACTCCATAACCTTTCTGCCAAGCATCCCCAAGTGTTCGGATACCTGTGGGGGAATAGTCCTCATTCAACCACCACTCCCGTTCCCTCCATTTCCCTGCAAAGGACATCACTCCACTCTTCTTTATGGCTAAATGTGTCCCTTCACCTGCTGATGGGCCCCCCCTCTGGGCTATGATGAACCCTGATGAAAATGCAGATGTGCAAATACCTCTGTGATGGGTAGACTAAAAAAATTTAATCAAATATTGATACCATGATTAGAAGTTCAGACATCTTAGCCTCCGTTGCCCCATTTCTATTTTCTAGGCAAAGAGAGGGACCAAGAGATTCTGTCAGTCATCAACGGGGTTTTGCTTTCACCTAGCAAATCGTTGTCTCACATATGTCCACTACCCGTCCCTGTCACAAATTATCGCCCAGTGACATATACATCCAAGAACATGATTTCCTGGAACACCATATGTCATTACTTTTTTCTTATTGCCAAAAGCATTTGGCACTGAGAAGAAGCTGCAAAAGTTACAAGTTTAAATAAACGTGGAAGCGGTGCTCCCCACGGGTTATTCAATGCGTCCACAAAAAATAGTTTACTAAACCAAGAAAGAAATCCCGCTGAGTGAAGGGATTACAGGGTGGGGATACTCTGACTGCTGTTCAGAACTAAGTCATTATATTAAAGATTCTATTCTAAACCTGCCACAGTGCCACGTACTTATAATCCCAGCACTCGAGAGGTTGTACTTGGCTACACAGCAAGTTTGAGGTCAGCCTGGGCTCACTGAGACACGGTCACAGAAAACACGCGCGCGCACACACACACGCACTTATGCATGTGCTTCACACACAACTACCAAGACAGGTTTAAATCTCAGTGCTGCAAATACAAGGAACAGCACTAAGTAATCCAGGACCTTGACACTCGCTGTGAAAAGAGCAGACAGGTCAGAGAGGGCTGGGCCACCTGTGGTTCAGCACAGTACATTACAGCGCCCCTGGTTCTGATTCTGAAACAAGTCATTTCAAATGAACAGTCTCTCCCAGCAACGTCGCCGTGGATCTGCACCTAACACGGGAACTCAGGCATTCGCATCTCAAAATACACTTACATAAAAGGAAACACAAAGGTATCTTAGCCATCGTCTAAGAAAACCGATTACTTTCTTCTGGCTGCATGAAAATGAAAGGTCAGATTTTTAAGAAAAGGAAAAAGAAAGAGAGAAAGAAGATGCCCGGCGCTGAAGAGACCAGCTCCACAATAGTGCCGTTTGCTGCTTTTATTTCGGGGGGGGGTTTTACAGCCAGCATGCCGCCTTGCCATAAAAATTCTCACGCAAATTAAATTTTATGAATAAATTATTCAAAGGCGTACCCTTTCAAATTTAATAAGCCTCTGATTGTCCTCTCTTGTACAAATTTTAGAGTCACTCTTTCGCTTTGCCTTTTCTCTTCTTCCGTGTTGAATGAGGGCTCCATAACTCCCGAGTCAAGTATGAAGTGACAGGAATAGAAGGGACACAATACAGGAAACAGTAGTCAAACCAACCTTCAGTTTCCTTTGCTAAATTGCTATGCAATCAGAGATAGGGCTCCTCGCTGTTCTATAGCTCACTGCACAGCGATATGGACACGTGGCGTTCCATTACTGGGATCAGAAAGGGGGGAGGGGGTAAAGGGAATCTCTAATCAATTTTACATTAAAGCAAAGAATTCTTCAAGTATTGCTTGCCTCAGAGTCTCATAGAAGCATCAACAAAAGCATCACGGAGGGGGGGGAGGGGGTCATCTTAAGAAAATAAAATCGCTTTTCCCAATGCTGCTTATTGCTTTAAATGTTGTTTAAAAGCTTTTTTAGAATGCAGCCCTTTTTCTCCTCCTTCGACATCAACTATGGATAATTACCTTAACATGCTTTTAAATCATTCTGTTTAAAACACAGAACAACATCAAAAGCCTGTGCTTGGAAAACTTTTCACTTAAAGGGATTGTGTGGGAGTGAATGTGGGGGTCAGCCCCGAGAGCCTTACTACAAATAACGGCACTCAAGGTTTGCTTCGGGAATATGTTTTGTTTCTTGTTCTTCTTCTTTTTTTTTTTTTTTAATTGCCGAATCATAAAATGAACTTTCTTGGCCAACAGCTGTTGTGCCTGTCCACGGATGCAGTGTGTATCGGCTCCTGGAAATATTATCAGTGAGATCATACAAGTTAAGTCATCTCAGAAGAAACAAATCCCTATGCCATCTCTGTACAGCGACTTTCTTCCCCCAAGCCCCTTCCTCCGTCAACTGCCAATCCACTTATCGCCCACTTCTGTCTCTTTTCAGGATGTCATGTAAGCAACATGTGTGGTCCATGACCAGGAAGACGATTGACTCTGGAACAGACACGTGGCATATGACTTCTGCTCAGAAGAACTGAAACCATGACATCGACCTTGAAGTACGAACATTCTTGGGGCATCTGTACCTCCCTACGTTTGCAATTCTCCCAGGAAAGTTATTTACACGTCACAGGTGTAGGCTGGAACATGGTGAATTTGGAGGAGCCACACCCATACATGAAGAGCGGATACTTGAATTTGCTGTAAAGATTCCAACCCTAGAGACACACTGGGGTTTAAATGTTAAATGCCCACCATGGGCTTGTGGGTTGGAATACTTGCTCCGTGGGTGGGATTTGAGGAGGCTTCCAGAGCTTTTAGGATGCAGGACCTGGCTGATGGATATAGAGTATTAGTAGGCAACCTTGAGTGTTGCTCCAATCCTGTCTATTCCCTAGTCCATCAACATATGAGGAGGGACAGCTGTGAGCTCCTAGTCCCAGATTAAGACACTCTGCCAGGATTTCCCTATGAACTATGATGAACTTGTCCTCTAAGACTATAGCTATTTCTCCTGGAATGACGACTCAGAGACGAATTATTTATTAATAAATTCCTTGGCCATAAGCTCTGGCTCATCCCCCAACTAGTTCATCACTTATTTAACCCATTCAAACTAATTTATATCTTCCACATGGTTTGTTACCTCTCCTCGGCTTCATGTCTCCAAGTCCAGAGTGAATCTCTTTATCTTAAGTTGAGCTACCTGCTGGTTAACTCAACTCAGTCTTCCCTGGCAAATCTCGAACACCTCTCACTATCTCCCAGAATCCTCTCTCTTCCTGCCAGTGCCCCACCTCCTATTCCAGCCTCAGCTCATTGGCCATAGGCTTTTTTTATTGACAGGTGTTACTTGTAAGAGATTCTCTGTACCCAAACTAAGCCTTGCCTCCCTTAGCTGCTTCTCTCAGGCATTTCGTCTCAGCGTCGAGAAAAGCAAGTTAAGACAAGGCAGTAACACTATTCTCTTTTGTTAGCATTTATAAGCAGAACAGATTCCCAAGTATTTCTTATTGCCCAAAAGGGAACAAATTACTCAATTGCCCACAGTTAACAGAACAGGTTGGCTTCCCTTGGCCATAAGAGAAGATCATGTGGCTTCTGCTAATTGTTGAGATCTACAAGTCCACTTCATTTAAATAGAATTGATCCATGAATTTATTAACTTTAAACTTCATGGAGACAGGGGGTGGGGAGGAGGTATGGGATGTGGAACAATCAGAAGGTGGACTGGAGGAGGTGGAACAAAATCTGGAGTGAAAAATAAATAAATAAATAACAGATTAAATTATTATTATTATTTTACAGAATTTTATTTTAAGAAAGGTAAAGAAGGGACATAAAGTTAAATTAGAAAAATACATCCAACTTTTAGCATGTCAAAAAAAAATTTGTATGTTGGAGTGGGGAGGCCAGCTTCATGGTATTGTATAGCTTGAAAATAAAAAATATTTTGAAGTCAGTTTAAGACACATTTCAAAAAAAATTTTAATTGTGCAATAATTCTAAAAAGGCTATATGAATTTCAGCATTGCAAAGTGTTATATACTCTTTGTTTCAGGCTGTGCTGGAGTGAGCAGATGTTCAACAATTTGAAGTCTGTTTAGAATCATCCTACCTGCTGGGTTTAATTCCAGAAGCAAGCATGGTTCTTGAAGATAGAGAAAATGTTATTTTGTGCTTTTGCCCCTACACCACACTGCACTAATTTCCCTCATTTCCACCTCCATCTATGGCGGGTCACTTCTGCTAAACATAAAATCTGATGGGGGGTTATCAGAAAGAAAAAGTAAAGTTTATTCTTCTGTCTGTGAAATGCATTACAGCATCCTCTGAAATGGACAGAGTCCATAGTGTTGTGTGGTCTGGGGCTAAAAGAAAAAAATGAAAGTTTGTATTTTTCTAATAGTTTGAGAGTGTGAACATTGGCAAGGGTGTCTCCTTGTCTTCTATGCACAATGGTAAAATATCGTATGAAGCAATTTAATATTCATTTTAAGTATAGCAAAATATGCGTGTGTTCTAGCTTTCAGTGTTGAGTCTTGATATATGTGCTCACATTTACAGTGAGCTGTGACAGTCTCCCTTTTTTTGTCCTTGTTGTTTATTTCAGTCTCATCTCTGTTGTACTGACACTTTAACATGATGAGTTAACAACAGACTCCTCAATTTGATTCTATTTTTGTTCCAACATCCTTGATTACATGGGATTGATTATGTATCTACTCCCATTGAAGAAACATCTCCCATTGGTGGTATGCTATGCTATGCCATAAACATCAAAATGTATCGATTCTTATGTGAATCTTACCTATCTGCTGAAGTAATGAGTTAACATTTCTATTTATTCTATTAATACTTTACTTTTATTTTGCCCTTACTGATTTAAGAGTATTAAACCAACTTAGCATCTCTGAAATAAAATTCTCTTTCTCTCACAACACACACTTTTTATTTAATTTTACTTAGCATAGTAGCAGGTCCCTCGAAGCCTTCTCATACACAAGTCCTTCCAGTTTGCCCTCCCTGTCTCCATCCTTCCATATACTGTCCCAGCCCCAGAGTCCCCTCTTTCCTCTTTAACTCACTTGTATTCTATTTCTCCAGTTCCTCTTTTAAAACCATTCCTTTTGCCCTTGCATGGAGCTATAGATACCCCATTCAAGTAGAAAGCTCCATAGGATAAATGCCTGGCTCTTTCTCTGACTTAACTGCATGGAAAAGAGACACAGGGGAGCAGGATGTATAAATGAAAAAGAAGCTTAACAGGTATATAAATAACTGACAACACTTGGTCCTTATTTGAATCTTCATGCAAGCAATTAAAAACTCATACGTTTGCCAAATCAGAATTCCATCAAAGTTTTTTTGGGGCATATTAACAGGCACATTTTTTTTTGAGGCAGGGTTTCTCTGTATAGCAAAAGATCCAATATAAAAATGTGAGATGGAAGAACAATAAAATAGAGGGCTGGTACTAACTTTAAAAGTTGCTATAAAGCCACAGTAATCAAAGCGACATAACCTTGGCAAAAGAAAGGACAAACGCATTGATGGGACAACATAAGGAAAGGCCCAGATAAAGCTAGTCAGTTGGGGTTTGTCAAAGAAACAAGGATGATAGACTGACAACAACAAC
The DNA here is from genome assembly GCF_900095145.1 of Mus pahari. NCBI lineage: Eukaryota > Metazoa > Chordata > Mammalia > Rodentia > Muridae > Mus > Mus pahari. Next base: position 35,722,435 of record NC_034609.1, on the reverse strand, counting down.
AACAAAAAAACTTTAATTCTCAACAGATGATGCTAAAACAACTGGACAGGCATATGAAGGAGACAGAGGAAAGAAGAAGAAGGGAGAAGGGGGGAAGAGAAGAGGAGGTGGTGGAGGTGGAGTCTCAACACATCACAAAAAGTAACTTAAAATGGATCACAGACCTCAACACAAAACAATGTAAGTATAAAGCTCCCAGAAATAATTAAGAATATTGAGGTAACCTCTGGTATGGCAATGATTTTTTTTTAAGCTACAACGCCAAAGGCATAATCTGTTAAAACAATAACTTGTAAGCTGGGAGTCATTAAAAATTTAAAATCTTCTGTTCTTCAAACGGCAATGTCAATAAAATAGTAACACAAGCCATGCACTGGGGAATGTAATTGCATAAGGTGTGTTTGCTAAACCTCCATTGTCCAATATATACAAATATCTGATATTAAAATGGGTAAAAGAGGCTAGGGAGATGGCTCAGTCAGTAAAGGGCTTGATGCGTAAACATTAGTGCCTGAATTTGGTCTTCAGCATGGTAGTGCTTGCTTGTGATCCCAGTTCTGGAGAGGAGGAGGCTGGAGGGGACTCTGAGCAAGCAGCCTCACCTAATCCCAAAGAGAGACCCTGTCTCAAACAACAAGTGGCTACCACATGTTATCCCAGCACTCAGGACACACAAACAAGATTGCCTGCAGCCAGCAGGGCAATTTAGATAGCTAGACTACAGGGACTGGCAAGCTCTGGGTTCAGCAAGAGACTATGGCTCAATAAAAAAAAAAAATTTAAAAAAAAGTGGAGAACAGATGAAGAAGACACCCAACATCAACTTCACACCTCCAAAAGCACATACATGCACGTGTACTCACACATATGTGAACATGCTTACACATATACTACACACACATGCAAACAAAAACAAGGAGAGCAACATTGGAAGTGATGTCTGGCTTTTACACCTATCTACACATGCGAACACTCATGTGTGAAATACATACACATACATGAAAAAATGAAAACAAGGTGAATGTTGAAACCTGACCTCTGGCATCCATACACATGTGCACATGTGCCTGTACACATGTGCACACAGACAAGGACTTACTTGTCCATCCACAGGAAGTGGATAAAAGAGCTGAACAAATAACTCAGCAAAATAAAATAAAATAAAATAATAAAATTCACAATCTGAGTGTGCTGGCATAGTCTTGCAATCCCAGAATTTCTGAGGCAGAGACTAAAGGATTGTGAGTTCCAGACTCCATGGGAGAAAAATACAAATGTGAAAAATAAGGTCCTATGGGCAGACGAGATGGCTCAGTGAGGAAAGGGATTTTTCTGCTGAGCCTGATAATCCAACTTTGATCTCCAGGATACATATCGGGGAAGGAAAGAAACAACTGTCAAAAGTTGTCCTCTGACTTCTAAATGCATGACATGGAATGTGCGCACACACACACACACACACACACACACACATATATACACACACACATATGTACATATACAATATATGTTTAATTTTCAAAGTAAGCACATCATGGGGCTTTAGGAAAATTAAAATACCCCCCTACTACCCACCAATTTAAATGGATGAAATCCAGAAAATTAGCAGCACCAAGTGCTGTTAAGGATGTGGGGCAAGAGAAAATTCTCATTGCTGATGAGAACACAGAATCGCAGAGCCACATTGGAAGAGAGTTCGGTAGTCCCTTCTCAGTTCAGGATAGTCTTAGTATATTACCCAACAATTGTAGTCTGTAGTTTTTTTTTCCCCAAACCACTGAAAAAGATGTCCACTCAAACACCTTCATGTAGATGTCTGCATCAGCTTTGTTCATAATTGCCAAAACCTGGGAGGACCCAAGATATTTTTTAATGATGACTAGAGAAGCTCCGCTAGGTACAAACAGTGGGATAGGATTCTGTGCTGCCTTAGCTTCTGCTGTTGTGCTAAAACACCGCGACAATGGCCACTTGCAGAAGGAAGAGTTTATTGGAGCTTAAGGTCCCATGGGATGGGTCCATCATGGCGGGCAGGTGTGGCAGCAGGAACAGGAAGCTGAGAACTCCTATCTTCAAATGCCAGCAAGAAACAGAGAAAGAAAACAGGGTGTGCCACAAGACTATAAACCCCATAAACTCATCCCTAAGGAAACACCTCCTCCAGCAAGGGCACATCATCTGCCTACCCAAACAGAGCCACCAACTGGGAACCGGTTATTCAACTATCTGAGCCTGTGTGAGATGATCTCATTCAAATCATGGAAGGTGTTGAGAAGAGGAAAGCCGTAAAAGATATGGATGAACCTTAAATGCAGATTCCCATGTGAATGAGAAAAAGCAAAAGAATTACAGACTGTGTGCTCCCAACTATGAGACATTCTAGAAAAAGAAAAGCATGAAACCAGTGAAGGGCCAGAGGTTGCCAGATATGGGGGGGGGGGGCAGAGGGGGCAGTAATGATGAGCAAATGGGCACAAAGGACTGTTAAGACAATAAAACGATGCTTTGTGATGGTCAGTGCATAGTACATGTTATATATTATATATGTTATATAATATAAACTAATATAATAACATTATATGTTAAGACCCATAGAACACACAACACCAAGAATAAAGTCCACACTGTGATATAATATTATATATTTTATATGATGTTATATAATATAAATTAATATAATATCATTATATATGAATAGCCATAGAACACACAACACCAAGAATAAAGTCCACCCTGTGGATCCTGTGAAACAGTGAGGCTTCAGTGTCAGTCCCTCCGAAGTCACACCTGTACTGCTCTAGCATAAAATGTTGGTAATGAAGCCTTGTGCCTATGTAGAGTCAGGGCCATGGCATGAGCACTCCGTATTTTGCTCAGATTTACTGACTCTAAAACTTCTAACAAGTCTACTTAAAATGAGGGAAAAAATGATGTACCTATGTAGGTGTTGGTTATCTTTAGTGCCTATTTCATGATGTTATACAATTACTGATCATTTCGCGTTTGGAAATGCAATGGTACTTGTACACAAACCCACAACCTGTGGTTTAATTGAGAGACATAGTGTACATCACTATGATAATGACACTATAGACTCCAAGAAACGGGGTCCTTCCCAGGCTATTGCCTGTGCATCTTTCACTTGTTTTATTCACAGAGCACACTTACGATGAGCATATAAAGACACACATCTCTTTGTACATTAGCATTCTCTGAGATGGGTATTCCGTTTTATAATCAAATGAAAGGGGTGCTGCAGACCACGTGAGGCAGAAGCAGGAAGTGAGCGTGCAGGGAAAACAGACGCAAATAGCTCGCTTTTATCAGAACATAAATGTTTTCATTTGTTCTTAAATATGTATTTATTTTTGTTGAGGAGTCTCTTTGTACTTCCCGTATTTCAGTTTTCATTATTTTCAGAGAAGATGAATGCTTCTCTCATTTCAGTTCTCTGCTCCAGCGGGTATCAAGGCAGTATGTATTCATCTGACGAAAAATACAGACTCAGACTCTAGGCAGGGCGAGCTAAGCTGCCATCTCACAAAAACGTACATCTGATTATGAAGTGCCGTGGGTCCTCGACAGTGACAGTGGTTCCTGGGAAGTCTAATACCGAAGAAAATCTCTTTGTGTCTAGAAGTTCATCTCTATTTCTCTTCTCTGGCTTTAAGGAACAATCTATATAAACTTCTAGAATGCTCTCCTGGCAGATGCCTTTCTCATGTCTGTTCCTGTTAATGTCAAGCCTAAAACACTAGCATATGCTCTGTGATATATATATATATATATAT
>NC_034609.1:35673628-35718602 GCF_900095145.1 Mus pahari | reverse complement strand
TATATATATATATATATATATATATATATATATATATATATATATATATTTGATATCTGAAAAGAGGATGCTTTCTTCTTGCTATTACGTTTCTTTTTAAGGCTAAGGTCAGGGCTAGGCTCTGCAACTCCACAGCTATCATAACCTGACAAGGTTGAAGTGCAGGGTGGTGCTTAGTAATGGCAAAACTTGGTTTCAAAGAACAAGGTCAGTGGAGTCTAACTTTTTGCCAGGCCTCAGAAGCAAGGGCCCTACTGTACTTGTGATAACCTAGTTTAAGAAATAAAAAAAAAAAAATTGAACAAACTTTTTTCATCATTCCAAAGTTCCAGTGCCCACAGGCAACCTGAAGCTCACTGTCTGTGTCTGTCCATGTCGATCAGGATGCGGCATCCAATATGAGCCAATCCAAGTTAAATATTAAAGCTATTCATGTTGGTCTTCTCCTCTCAGTCCAGTAATCCAAGTATTTAATCTTGGAACTTAGTTATTTTTAATGTCAACAAGTTGCTATATTTTACAAGAAGGGGCCGGGCAGTGGTGGCGCATGCCTTTAATCCCAGCACTTGGGAGGCAGAGGCAAAAGGATTTCTGAGTTCGAGGCCAGCCTGGTCTACAGAGTGAGTTCCAGGATAGCCAGGGCTACACAGAGAAACCCTGTCTCAAAGAAACAGAAAAAAGGGGGAGGAATACAATTGGTTTAAAAACTGGAAACTTCCTTCATAAGCGAAAGTAAAAATCACGTCATTAAGACTTCAGAGTAGAACTCAGGGTCTATAGTGTGGTAGCATTGGGAGGTGATGTACATCCTTTAAGAGACAGGTTCTAGCAGGAGGTCTTTAGGACATTTGATGGTACTAGTGTTTTAAGAAACTCAGAGAGCCCTCCTACAACCCCTTAGCAATACTCTCAAGAGATTTATTATAGAAATAAGAGCCTGCCCCCCTCTCAAACCTCTGACTTCCTATCTAGAAATGTGATCTTAACTCCCACACACTTTCCTGCCTTGAGACAAGGCTGGGACCCTCCTCAGAGCTGGGGCAAAGCCAGCGTCATGCTCTCTAAGCTCCAAAACTGAGAAGTCAAAGCTTACGGTTGTAAGCTTTTCTTGATAAACCTAGCCCATCCCAGGTACTCTATTATAGTATCAGAAATGAAGTAGTACCGGGCTCCTGACCTGAATCATGCTTCAAGGTTAGCACTATCAGCTCCTTTCCATCAGCCACACGGCAGCCCACCTAGCCCCTTTCAGAAGCACTTCACTGCATCAAACACTTTCCTCGTCTACCACGGCAGCCATTCCTTTAGCACGCTGTTTATCTAAGAGTGCTGGTAATTTCCACATATGGTTGTATCTATTTCATAGGCATGCATTTATGCCTGGAAAACAGAGAATGTGAATTTCGAGAGAGCAAAGGTCCTGTCTACTGGGTGAACTGTTCCAAAACACAACCCTTCACACCCACAGACACCTAGGAGATCCAGATTAAATGGTTTTTATGTAAATGTGTAACTAAAATATTTATAAACATGTTAACAGAGGTCATATAACATAACACAAGCTTGTCAAATAAGATGTTATAACTGAAAGTTCATGAAAAATGGGAGCTGGGAAGAAAATGAAAGCGTTGCAGAGACAAAAGAGGTGCCTCTGAAATTAGGGCATCAAACAGGCAGGATCTACCATGCAAGGGTGTGAAAGCCTTTGGAAACCTAGTCTATAGGAGTCACTAAACAAATAACAGCCAGAAAAAGGCAGCCAAAATAGTCCATGGAAGAGGGAGGAGTGATAAGGAGAGAGAGAGAGAGAGAGAGAGAGAGAGAGAGAGAGAGAGAGAGAGAGAGAGAGAGAGAGAACAGGAGTGCATAGATTTGAAGTGACACATTCACCACACTACACATACAGCAGTTACACAACCCTGCCATAGAAGGGTTGGAAGTTGAAGGGAATCATGCTTAGAGAATTTACATACAGAATGCTGAGAGGCAGCTCAGGAGGTATAGACGCTGATAGCCTGACTACAGTCGCTGAGAGCCACATGAACTAACTCCTCAACTCATCCTCTGACCTCTGCATGTGTGCTGTGATACCCCTATCCCTACCCCCCAATGAATAATAAGTATAATAAATATTCATGGAAAGTGTATCGACAATGATTCAACAAACTAAAGAATCGATAAAGATAGGGGAATGACTTTTTTAAAAATTGCAAATAGAAGTTCTCGTTTTGTAAACTACCAACAGTGGAGGGGAGGTAAATCACTAAAATAGTCTAATAACAGGTTAGAGCTGGCAAAAAGACTATGTGTGGCAGGCATAGAATGAGATTATGCTATCAAAACAGAAGAATGAGCAAAAGCAGGTACTCCTTTGACATGGTAAATCATGCCGACTTACACACAATGATAGTAATAGAAGGAATGGTGATACTGAAAGAAATGGAAGGAAAATAATATTGAAATAAACAATGGCCCAAACCATTCTGGATTTGGTTTTAACTTTAGCATACAATCCCAACAAAAATGTTCAACAAATTCCTAAGTCGAACAATCGCAAAAGCCAAATACTCCTATCTATTCCAAAGGTATCTTGTTCTGCTTGAATTGTGGTCCCAAGTGCATGTTGACAGCCCAATCCTTGGAACTGGTAGTGTGGCCGTCTTTGAAATTAGATTGTTTTAATATTTAATCAAGTCTGGGTGAGATCATGGTGAGTAGAGTGGACACTAATCTAACAACCAGAACTCTTAGGAGACAGGGTCAAAGGATATGTGGCAGAAGCAGAGACTGTGAGTCAAGAAAGAAAAGGCACTGTCAGAAGCAAGCAGGAATGAGGAAGGGAACCTCTGGGTGGGGGCAGTCAAGGCAGTGTGCCCTATTGAAACTTTGGTTTGGGGATTTTATCCACATTTCTGTGGTTTTAAGTCATCCAATGATGGAATTTATTACGGCATCGGGAAGAAACTAGTACCATAGCCTGGTACTTTGGCATATGCCCGCAAACCCAGTGCTCAGGAGGCTGAAGCAGGAGGATTACAAGTTTGAGGCCAGTATATACTATGTGACAAGATCCCACCAAAGAGGGAGGGGACAGTAAAGAAAGAGAAGGAGAAGAGAGGGGGAAGGGACGGAGGGAAGACGGAAGGAAGACATATATAGTTCAGCTGCCAATCGGAAAAGCTTAAAAACAGCAAGAAAAACAGTGAACAAGTACTGACCTACAGGGGAAGAAAAGATTAACAACTGATTTACTGCAGCGTGCTGCAGTACAGAGTGGAAGGAGGGGCCAGACTTGGCCACCCAGTAATGCATACTCTCAAAATCCATTCTCCCAAAGCAATGATCAGATAACCAAAGACTGGGTCTATTTGCGGACAGCATTCGGGAATTCAAATCCACAAGAATAAATAAATAGTACCATAAAAGAAATGTATCAGTAGGTGGGATAACCATCACAGATGCTCTTTCCTTAACTACTCTAAAGACCATAGATTTGCGGTAAGACACAATTATAAGACATCGTGTTGTGGTGTATCTATCATCAGTACCACAAATCAGGGGGCAAGGACAGGGGTTGGAGAGATAGCTGAGCAGTTAAGAGTGTGCGCTTCTACTCCAGAAGCCTGAGTTCAACTCCTAGTACCCACATCAGGGGGCTTATAACCTTCTCTCCTTCAGCTTCTAGGGCATCCCACGGCCTCTTCTAGCCTCCATGGGCACTGCACACACACAGCAGACACACAGATCTACAAATACAATGCAGCCAAAACCCCAGCAAAGGGTGTAAGTGGTAAAAAAAAAAAAACAAACAAACAAACAAAAAAAACAGTAAAGGAGGAAGGGATTAATACAAAAAAAAAAAAAAATGAGACCTTACAAAGGACATATGAAAATAGTAACAAAGCTAAATTTATAACTAAAACCATTTCTGAACCTGGAGAGATGGCCTGGTAGTTCAGATAACGTGTGCTGAGCTTCTCGCAGAAGACCCAAGTTTGGTTCTCAGTCCCACATCAAATGGCTCACAACTTCCTGTAACAACAGCTCCAGGGGATCTAGTGCCCTCTTCTGGACTTTGAGGGCACCTGCACTCGTGTGCACACACACACACAAACACACAGGCACACATGCATGTTTGCAAGTGTGCACACACACATCATTCAAAAATAAAATTTTTTATTAAAAGTTATTAGCAACCAATTTAATGCCCACAGAGAGAGGCTCTAACCTGAAAGCAAAAATCTCCAGATTGAATTTTTAAAAATTTAAATGCATAGTTCCCTTAAGAAAGGTTCCCTTAAGAAAGGTATTCAATGTTTTCTAAGGGGACTCAGTGTTTTCTAACAGGCTGTGTATGGGAAGATGGGAAACGGGATTGTCACAGAGTGGTCACCTAGCTGAAAGACTACTATTAGAGAAAGTAGATTTTTAAAGTATAAAAAAAAAAACAAAACCATGAGAGAGATAGGAGACACATTTCATAATAATAAAAGCTTGATCATCTAAAAGGTAATACCAATTAAAATTTTTATGCATCTACAAATTCAAAACACATGAAGCAAGAAATGATGACTCTGAAGGAAAAATAAGCAATCGCAGTTGGAAGCTTTTTCATTATTACAATTTCAGCAATGGATACCACAAGGCACTTAAAATCAGTCAGGAGAGAGAGAGAGAGAGAGAGAGAGAGAGAGAGAGAGAGAGAAAGCCAGGAATTACCTTTGAAAAATGCAAAAAAAAAAAAATTAATGAAAGAGGCAGTTCAGGTTAAAATGTGATCTTCTCAATAAATGGAGCCAGTAAAATTTCATATTCCTAGGCAAAACCAAACACACACACACACACACACACACACACATACACACACCTAAATATGTTTCACATTGTATGAAATTAACTAAAAATATTTTATATAAATACAAACATTCAATTTTAAAACTTGTCAAAGGGAGGAAAATTGGAAGAGAGCTTTTTGGTCTTAAAACTAACAACAACAACAAAAGAAATGTTTACTTGTGACAGACACAGTATTACACAAAAAGGAATGTGCTTTTGAAAGGTTTTATTTCTCATTTCAATTATTTGCATATGGCAGGGGGGGGTGGTATTCACACGGGCGAGCACAGGTGCCTGTGCCATCCATAAGGGGGCATCAGATCCTCTAAAACTGAAGTTACACGTGTAGTTAGGGGCCTCCGGTAGTGGGTGATGGGAAACAATTCAAATCCTCAGCAAGGGCAGGCAGCCAGTGCTCTTAACTGCCGAGCCATTTCTCCAGCCCCCAGAACAGCATTTTTAAAGGTAAACTGAAACATCTAAAAAAAAATCAACACATGTTCATTCGATGACAGTGTTAAGACAGTGTTAAGATCAGCCATAACAGAGGAGGAAATCATGCAAACTAAGTTGGGAATTTTGTTGTTTGGGGCTATTGTGTCTTATTGTTTTGGAATTTTTTTAGGTATAATTTTATTACATTTCTCCCTTAAATTTTTCTCTCTCCAAACTCTCCCATATATCCTTCCCTGCTCTCCTTCAAATTCACAGCCATTTCCCCGTTTTTATTCATTGTAATTGCACACATATAGCTATTATGCATACATATCTGTCTTAGTCAGGGTTTCTATTCCTGCACAAACATCATTACCAAGAAGCAAGTTGGGGAGGAAAGGGTTTATTCGGCTTACATTTCCACATTGCTGTTCATCACTGAAGAAGTCAGGACTGGAACTCAAGCAGGTCAGGGAGCAGGAGCTAATGCAGAGGCCATGGAGGGATGTTCTTTACTGGCTTGCTTCCCCTGGCTTGCTCAGCCTGCTCTCTTATAGAACCCAAGACTACCAGCCCAGAGATGGTCCCACCCACAAGGGGCCCTCCCCCCTTGATCACTAATTGAGAAAATGCCCCACAGTTGGATCTCATGGAGGTTTTCTCCAGCTAAAGCTCCTTTCTCAGTGATAACTCCAGCCTGTGTCAAGTTGACATAAAACTATGATATTTTATATAGATATTTAAACATAACATAATATAACATAGATATTTCCAGTATAACAGAGATTTCTAAATGAAACCTGTTCAGTCTGTATAATGTTACCTTCATGTGTGTTTTCAGGCCTGACCATTTGGCCCTGGACAACCAGTTAGTGCACTCTTCCCTGAGAGGACCCCCTGACACACACACACACACACACACACACACACACACACACACACAGCTTCTGTCAGTTCTCTATGGTTGTTTGTATAGGGTTGAGAACTTGGAGCTTTCCTCCATCCAGTTTGGCATGTCCATTGGCTCACATTTGGATAGTCATGTTGGTGAGACTTTATGGGTATAGCTAGTGAAGTCATGGTTGTTAGAGGAAATGCTACAACCACAAGTTTACTAATCTAGCATAATCCCTAATAATGATCTATAAACATTTGTCTTTATACCCACAAGTAAATGTGGTCTTTACCCCTCATAAGCAAAATATATGTTCAACAAAAAGTATCAGTCAATGGGAAATTTTTAAGAGGGCAAAAGTTGTACTTCACAGAAAATACGGACTGCAGATGATTGTAAGGAAACCACACAAGACACACTAACACGCCTATTAGAGTAACTACACTGGAAGGCTCATTGAAGTGGAAATTTCTGGTTTCATTGGAGACCCAGTTGTGTCATGGGGTGTTTTTCTGGAAACACTGTCTTATGAAAGGACATTTTGCTGAAGCAGACACATAGGAGGATGTTTTGCTGAGAACTGACATGTGGCGTTTTTCTGGAAGCTGTTTGGTGAGAGGGCATGCGTGATGGTTTGCTGGAGCGGATGCGTCAGAGGACACAGGATGTTTGGAAAGAGTCTAAGTATAACCCAACAGAGAGTGGACGACGCGCTGGCATGGGTTCGCCTTGAGGGTCTTTGCCAGGCTTTGCAGACACTGGCCTTCACTGAAGGCTCTCTGGCATTGGTTTGCCTTGCTTTCTTATGGGTGCTGTAACTTTGTAGGGATGCACCAAAGAACATCTGGTAGTATTCCGGCTGCTTCTTGCCACTTGATCAGCAGTAGCAGAGCCTCATGGTTTCTCGTGGACAGAGCCACTACTGCTGACTTGGGTGTTTGCTAGTGGACTGGACTGGAAACATCAAAGATTGGAATGGTCCTAAACAGGTCCACATCCCCTTTGTCCTGTTAGTCATCTTCCTCCCGTACTTTTGGTCGGTGGGCTATAAGGAAGGTTGAAGTGCTTAAGAACCCTTATTAAAGTAGGTTTGAGAAATATAAGCCTACAGCTCATTATATCAAACTTGAGAGACTGTGGGGATGCTGGGGTCCTAAAGTACTGCTCATGGAAATGCAAATTGGTTCAACCAGTTGGTAGTTTCTAAAAGGGTCACAGATATAATATGTTGGCCATGCGGTTTCTGTGTTGAACCCTTGCATCTGTGGGTTTTCTCCCCCCAAACAGGGATCTTTAGTTTCTATGATGACCTAGACTTCATAGAAACTAAAGGTTACAGTAGTGCACATGTATATATGTGTACATGTGGGTGCCTCTGTGAGTGTGTGTGTGTGTGTGTGTGTGTGTGTTGTGATGATGACTGATGGTCGTTGATGATATCATGATCTAAAACTTCGAACAACCTAAGGACCATCAACAGATGGACGGACAAGCAATCGTTGATGTGTTCCTACAAACAAATCCTATTCAGCATCTGAAAACACTATCAGCTGATATATACAACATACAACATACATACAACATACAACAGCAGGAATGCATGCCAGCTCACTCATAGGAATAGAAAGAAACCATGCTTTAAAAAGAGTAATGTTTCTCTAAAGGGGAAGATAATACATATCAGGCTCTGCAAGCCACTAGAGCCTCATTGTAACCACACTCTCTGCTGTTGTTACAGCATACAGGAAAGCCAGTGTGGTGCCAGAGAGATGTCGTGGTAAGTAAAGGAGCTTGCTGTGCAATCCTGAGGACCTGAGTTCAATCACCACAACTCACTGGAGGCAGGGGGTTGGGGAGGAGAGAACCAAATACTAAATGCTGTCCTCTGAACTACACACACACACACACACACACACACACACACACACACACACGATAAATAAAACTTTTGAAATGTCAAAGTCAGTGTGCTATGTGCCAATCCTGTTTGTTCACAGCTGCACTAAATCTGATCAATACTCTATGCTTGTTGATCTTTGTTCCTGAGAAGTACAAACCAATCTGCTGTGACACAAAACAGTTGTGGAGGTGGGAAGCAGGCAGGAAGGAGGGATTCCAGGTGACTAGGAGGGCAGAAGATGGCAGCAGCAATCAACTTGATGATGGTGACTGTTTCACAGGTGGGTACATATATTAAAATCTAATAAATTATGAATTTTAAATATGTATGGTTAATTATATGTCAATTATACACAAATAAAGCTTATTAAAAATCAATTAATGCATCTTATCACATTAACAATAAATTAGAGCCAAGATATGTGCAAATTAATACATTCATAATATATGGCACCTCACAATACACTGAGTGTATAGTATCTGTTCAATGGAATTGGTTATGAGTGGGAGGTAGGCACGTAATGGGAAAGTGTGATGTGATTATATTAGCTTTTGAGGAAACTAGGTTATTGTTTCAAACGCAAATAAGCAATTGAACAATGTGTACATTTGGGTTAATGGTTGCTACTTTGGGGACTAAAGAGATGGCTCAGGGTGCTGCTTGCTGCTCTTTCAGAGGACCTGACGTGGGTTCCCAGCACCCACGTCAGGGCTGCTCACAACCACTTGTAACTCTAGCTCCAGTGAATCAGGTGCCCCCTTCTGGCCTCTGCAGGCACTGCACTCACCTACACATATACACAGACATATAATTTTAAAAGTAATCTTTTAGCAATAATTAATAATAATAAGATAGATGATTGATAGATGGATAGATAGATAGATAGATAGATGATACACTAGGTGGGTAGATGGATGGGTGGATGGATGGATGGATGGATGGATAGATGGATGGATACTTTCTGGCCTTATATTATAACCAGGAGAGCAATGGTATTTTACCTCTAACTCTCAGAGTAATTAGTGTTGTATTTACTTAGTCTAATGTGTTATAATATATATAGATTGTGGCATACTGTGCCCAGTGAATTCACCAATAATCAATAATAACGAGTTGGTCGCGCTTAAAGCTATTTATCATGTCAATTTTCAACCGCACACTAATACAGAGAAATCAGGGTGACGAGTTTCTCCAGACTCAGGGCACAGCTTCTACAGTAAGTACCTGTCTCTCCCAGAGCATCTGCCCACCCCCACCTCCTTCTCTGGCTGAAGTATGTCAGCATTGACCTCCAGACATTACAGCCTTTACCTGAAAACACTTAAATATATCTGAGTTTATTTTTCAGTTAAGGATCATATTGGCTCACAGTTTGGGACGCAGGTGTCCAACATCACAGTCTTTGTCACTGAGAGCTGTCTTCTCCCTGCAGCTGGGGGCTTTCTCCTATCCTTCCTTCTCATCTTAAGTTCCTTCTTTTCTTCTTTCTTTTCCCCTACCCCTCCCCATTCCTCCTCTCTCCACACCTGGAAGCTTGCCATATTGTTCTGAAAGCCCTACCTTCTCCCTTTTTCCACCTCGAATGTCTCCCACAACGTGCTCTGGAACGTTGGATCTCATCTTGGCAGCTGATTCTCCAACACCAGAAGCATACTAATAGTAAATGTAAAACATTCTTAAAAGAAAGAGAGGGAGGGAAGAAGGAAGGAAGGAAGGAAGGAAGGAAGGAAGGAAGGAAGGAAGGAAGGAAGGAAGGAAGGAAGGAAGGAGTGTGGGTGGGTAGGAGCTAAGCTTTCATCCAGGGAGACTGAGGTGGCAGATAAGTAAGAATTCTAGAATAGTCCATGTGAGAACTGGTTTCTGTTGGAAGTAGGAGGTCATGTTTATCACATGTGTTTACAGGTGGTTACAGGTAAAACACTTATAAACACGTATACACACATGTGTTAGTTTTCACACATCTCTTCTTGATTTCTCAGCTTGACACAACAGTGACAAAGTGTAGACTCAATGCTCCAACCATGGTTTCTTCCATTAAAAGGTCTAAGGATTGTTCTGCCAGTAACATTTTTGTTTTTGTTTTGCCTAACAGTGATCACCTAAGATATTATTTTAACCACAACATGGCAAGCCATTATAGGGGTCTAAACGTTGGCTAATTTAATAGATGAAAATGGTATTTAGCTGTTTTAGACAGAACAAAGGCCAGAATGGAATAGGAAAATGGCAATGGTAGAGGTGTATGGATAGCAAGCTCCCTTTTCCTCCTCACTAGTTGATATATCACACTTCTCCTAGAAAACTAGCATGAAGATACCATGTTGCCATGCTGATGTTGCCCTGCAGATGCTCTGGTGCTGATGTTGCCCTGCTGATGCTGTGGTGCTGCTATGCTGATGCCAGGCTGATGCTGCCCTGCTGATGTTGCCGCTGCAATTAAAGAGGAGTGACATAGTTTTATAAGCTGATCATTAATCTTTTAAAACAGCAATTAATAAAGGAACTGAGATATGCTTTTTAAAGAAATGGTTGATTCCATAACTAGGACAGGTGAGATCCAAAGTGACACTCCAGGTTTATCTCGGAGAATAGGGACACACACACACACACACACACACACACACAGAGAGAGAGAGAGAGAGAGAGAGAGAGAGAGAGAGAGAGAGAGAGAGAGAGAGAGAGAAAATCCATCAAAAGGACTTAAGAGCCAACACACATGGTTCCCAAAGCCAAAATAATGTGAGCTCCCAAATAAAGTTGCACTGAATTATAAAACAAGGTAAAAATAAACAAGCCAACAAGTACTTGGAAGGGCTGAAGAGATGGCTCAGCGGTTAACCACATGCACTGTTCCTCCAGCTCCAGGAGGGTTGACCCCTTCCAGGTACAGGCATTCAGACACAGTCACATGGTTAAAAATTCAAAGAGGTCTTAACAAACAAAAATATGAATCAAGTTGACATAAATACACAATTGATAAATCAGTAAGTGGTATTAGAAGAAGAATTTACCTGAATGGAATTCCAAATGATTTATGTGTGTGTCCCACATTCAAGGGGTAAAATTGTAGACACACACACATAGACATGCACACATACAGGCACACACACACACACACACACACTCCTCCACTGTGGGTGTCCACACAGTGACTTCTTATCAAGGGAGAAGCTACCAAAGTAGAGCTCTCAGACAAAGCAGCAGTGGGACTTTTCAGATGCTGGGCAGGAGGGATACACGCCAAGACCTCACAACCTCAACCGACTGGGAAGAAAATACCAGACTAATCCCCCAAAGAAGGCTGCCTAGCAACTGCTTCACCTGCGTCCTCTGACCTGCAGGATTATTAGAAATAAGTCTGAGAATCTGTCAGCTCAAGAGGACCCTATGAAGACATAATAGATAAATGTAATTCAGCATCCCAGGTGGGCTCCCCCGGCCAGAAAAAAGATGTGAGTTAGAGATGAGGTGAATCGAAATAAAATATGAACTTTAAATAATATATTAATATTGTCTGTTATTTATAATAATTGAACGTCTCAATGACAGCTATCCATAGCAGACACTAGATGTGGGTTATGTGGAAACTCTGCTCGCTTTCGCAATTTTCTATAAATCTAAAACTGTTCTAAAATAAAAAGTTTAAAATAAAAAAAAATCTATAAGCCAAATGCCACGTGGATTATGATTACAACTAATGTTTACTTCGAACTTTCCAGTCTACAAAGCACTTTCTACCGCATTAACTGGCTAAATGATAAATCCATTACCTTCCAGGATTTTATGATGAGATCATGTTAGAAAGCTTGTCTGAAAAACACATTAATAAAACATGCAACTGTCATTATTTCAATAAAATCTTGTTCTGCTCAGAGGAAAAAAAAATGAATCATGAAGGACCAGAATTTACCAGCACAGCTCTTAATTTCTGGCAAATTTCACATCTCGGCTCCATGTGTCAAACCTGCTCTGGGCATGTTGAGCTTCTATTTTGCAGATCTCTAGTGATGTTAACAGCAGTTCTGCATACTTAATGAAATCCATCATGCATTTGCAACAAATCACTTCACCTCTCCCCACCCCAGAGAGCAACAGGGAAGGAGAAGAAAAGGACCTGGTGAGGCATTCTCTCCCTCCTCACCAGAGCAGGGGGCTTTATTGACAGCCTAGAGTCTGCCAGACTCCATCAGCCACTCTGGCATCCCAGCAGTGTGTCTTTCCCCTCGCACCTGTCTCCCTCCTCCTCCTCCTCTTCCTCCTCCTCCACCTGCTCCCGCCCTACGTCACGCCTCTGTTCCTTCCTTTTCCCTTGCTCATGAATCACTTTCCTCTTTCTTCTTCATTACTTTAAGTTAATCAAAAAAAATATATATATTTTTGAAATTTTACTAGTGCCTGCATGGGATACTCAGATTTAAAAAAAAAATGACTAGATATACATTACAATATTTTTTTTCAACATGTGACTGTCTTCACACAGGTACGGAAACTCTCACTTTTACGTACTACATTTCTCATTTCATTTTCCCTAGGTATAACTAGCTGTAGTTGTCATCTTAACACAATGTAGGGTCACCTGGGAGAAGAGTGTGAGAAACCGCCTAGATCAGGTTGGCCTGGGAGCATGTCCACCATCATGGACATGCTTGATTCTGTTGATTGATGTGGGATGACCCAGCCTAAAGGTGGACCACACCTGTTCTGCAGTTTGAGTCCTGAATTATATAAGAATAAAGAGGTGCGTTACACAAGTTGCTCACATGCCTTTATTCTTTCTGTGCTCCTTGATGGTGGGCCTTGATTCCCCACAAATGATGGACTATAACCTGGAATCGTAAGATGACTGATTCTTGCCCCCCTTAAAATGTTTTTCTTTATGATACTTTATCTCAATAATAAATATTAAACTAGAACATTTGGACATATAGAACTCAAAGAGAGGGACTGAAGACATCTCGGAGTACTTCCAGAAGCCCCAAGTTTGGTTCAGTCCCTACATTGTAGAATGGCTCACAATCATCTGAACTCAAACTTCAGAAAATCCAACATTCTCTTCTGGCTTCTTTGGGTACCCCTGCACATAAGACATACACACTCATATAGACACAACAAATAAAAAAATAAATAAATCTGTAAAAGTGAAATAAAAAGGGGGCTACGTAGAAGGGCGGCACCTGAAACATGATTCAGCCTTCTAGTGGCTACTTAAACCAAATGATGGCGGGTGTCTTCACTATCCTGGAGCTATAAAAGAAGACTGAGGTGCAGCACAGTGGTAGAGCACTTGCCAAGTATGCACAAGCTGCTTAGTACCAAAGAGGAGAAAGGGGAGGGGGAAGGGAAGGAGGAAGAAGAGAAGGAGGAAGAGAAAAGGAAGAAGGAAGAGGAGGAGAAAGAAGAGGAAGAGAGGGAAGAGGAGGAGGAGGAGGACATAGGAAAAGGAAGGGGAGAAAGGAGGACGAGGAGGAGGAGAAAGGGAGGAAAGAGGAGGCAGAAGGAAGCGGAGGAGGAGGAGGAGGAGGAGGAGAAAGAGAAGGAGGAACAGAAGGAGGAGGAGGAATCTACCTTACATTGTGTTAATTACTTTTCTGGTTGCTATGACAAAATGCCTTACAAGGGGCAGAGAGACCGCTGAGCTGTTACACGGTAAGGCTCGAAAGGAAAACATCAAAACACCAAACAAAACCAGAAAGGAAGGATTTATCTCCACTCACAGCTTGAGGGTTCAGTTCACTGAGGCAGGAAAGGCACAGCAGCAGAAGCATAAAGAGGGTATGCAGTTATGCTACAGTCAGGCAGCAAGGACAAACGGATGCTGTCACTCAGCAAGCAAGCAAGCGCTCTCTCTCTCTCTCTCCCTCCCTCTCTCCGACTCTCCTTCAGTACATGACCATGATAACGGTGCTGCCCATAATTAGGAAGAGTCTTCCCAGCTCAGTAAACCCTTACAGACATGCCAGAGCTTTGTCTCCTAGGTGATTCTAGACCTTATCCAGTTGGCAGTCAGTATTAACCCTCACAGGCATAAACTGGGGTGGGGGGAGGGGAGCTCATGCAAACAGCACCAGAAAGGACTCAAGGTCCAGCGTTGAGTTCAAGCCCCTCTTGACGCTTGAATGTCTTTGGTTGTAATGTAATTTAACAGAGGCACCCCATGGTCATGAAATTTAAAAGCAACAACGTTTAGGGTATATTGCCAACATTTACTGACTATTAAAAAAGGAAAGTGCTCTATTTGAGATGAGAGTTAGCATAGAGAACATTGATTCTTGTTCCCAGATCTGTATTGTGTAAGGATATTGAAAATCTATCCTGGTCCCAGGATAGTACATGTTAGTGGGTTTTTTTTTTTTTCTATTTGGTATTCTTTTGAAATAAATAGAGAGTGTTAGTTTATAGAAATTATCTGCATGGTATTCTTAAATAGAACCATAGATCAGTAGCAAGATACAAGTATCCAGTCCTTACCCTGGCACTTGTTTTTGCAGAGGCAAACTCTGATTAAACAAGCATGTGATTTTGAAGGCAAAATTACCAGTGTCCCACCATCTCTTTCAAAGCAAATCGTTTTAATCTTCTTTAAAACAAGCACTTAGTGATATTTCTTCGCAGACAAGGAATACATGTGTTGAGAAAATGAGTGGTTAAGTGAATGTTAAGAAATCTATTGAAACTTTAGAAAATATTTAAATGGAACATCTGATGGACATAAGTTACCTCACCTAGTAAATAATGAAATAATGTTACTTTTATGTTTCCTATCTGGTAATTAAAATAATAACATACCCTATTCTGGCCACCTATCAAAGCATGCCCTTAGCTAGCTCTGTTTGCTGTTGCCAACTGGCCACCCCATCACGAAAGAAAAGTTAAGAACATCTCATGGACATGCCTTTGGATCTGGGGCGCTTCAGAGTTCACGGTAGTTTGTGGTGCACAACTAAGCAAACACAAGTCCCCGCCCCGGGGTGGGGGTGAGGGTGGGGGAGCATAATCTACAATTCCTTTCTATCTCATCTTTTTCCTCAGGAAATTATGAAGTTTGGAGCAAGAGGTCAAGTGCCAGGACTGGGTCAAGAAGAAAGGGGAGCCTATGATTTAAGACAATGAGGTAGCCTCCTTTACTGTGAATGAGATATTCACCTAACAGTGTTAGAAATGGCTTGCCTCAGAGAAGCATGGAGATGCTTTCACACCCCTGGGTGTGAATATCAGAGTGGTTCTCCTCGGATGAAGGGAATTGCATAGCAACAACTATTTTTTTTTTTCAAGCAGAGTAGAGATATTCAATTGGCATGGGGAGAAATTTGGGGCATAATGGTCTTTCTTACCAGGTTGATTCCGTGGAACTGTGGTGGTTTGAACATGCTTGCCCAGGGAGTGGAGCTATTAGGAGGTGTGGCAATGTTGAAATGGGTGTGGCCTTGTCGGAGGATGTAAGTCACTGTCTTTGAGGTCCTACGCTCAAGCTCCGCCCAGTGCAGAAGAGAGACAGGTTCCTTCTCTCTGCCCTTGGATCAATGCATACAACTCTCAGTTCCTTCTCCATGTCTGTCTACACACTGACATGTAAGCCATCCCCAATCAAATGTTGTCCTTTATAAGAGTGCCCTTGGTCACTGTGTCTCCTCACAGTTGGAAACCCTAAGACAGGAATAAACATCCAGGTTCTGACTTTTTTTTTTTTTAATGTGTACAGGTGTTTGGACTGCACGTACAACTGTGAACCTTGTGCACATATGGTGCTCACAGAGTACTGAAGAGGATGCTAGATTTCCCCCTTGAACTGGAGTTACAGACTAGTGTGAGCCACCATAGAGGTGCTGGGAATTGAACCCTGACCCTCTGGAAGAGCACCCAGTGTTCTTAACCACCGAGGCATCTCCCCAGCCCCCTGAGTTGTGCCCACTTGCCCTATTCTTCTCTAGCTTGCAAACAGTTGTTGAAGAATGGTTTTTAATGTCCACAATGAGATGATATTAAGGCGGCACCCATTTCTTTAAATAGTGTACAGAAAAATAGTTAGTCTTTATCGCCCTAAAGGAAACAATCAAAATTTGCAGCATTCAGTATGGACAAGTCACATGGCACATGGTACCTATAGTTCTGCTCATAAGCATCTCTCTCTCTCTCTCTCTCTCTCTCTCTGAATATATGAGATTACGAGCTACAAAGAAACTAATCAAAGCTCAAAGAAGCCTTAAGCAAGTAAATAAGTTGAAAGCTGTACAACAGGTCACAGTAAAAAGTCACAGGAAAGCCAACCTCTAAATTCAATGGGGGTATGGCTTTTTGACCCTCTACCAACAAAGATCGAAATGTTATTCATTTCCCCAGATTTTTATGTAAATTTAATTTTCGTGAAATTGTTGTCTTGCTAACCTTGGAGACTGGTGATGTCTCTATTAATCTACAAAATGAGTCTTAATCATGAGCTCCCCAAACAAGCACTTTTTCATCCCCTTAACGGTTCACTTTCTCTGCAAAATATTATGCTGGGCCCCTCCTGAACTGTATTTACTGGACAGAAAGTGAAAAGATGTATGAATGTTTCATAATGCTGTTCCTCCCAAAGGAATGGTTCCTGGAAGCCAGATAATTACCCCCTGAACACTCAACAAAAACATTAGCAGATCTGAAACTACATTCTTCCTCCAAAAAACTGGGAGCAGAGAGACCCAAAATATCTTTAGACAAAAAGAAAAAACAAAAAACAACAACAACAACAACAAAAAAACACAGGTATTTTACAGTTACAGCAGCCTTTAGCTTGGACTGAGATTTCCCCCCCCCCACTACTATAAAATAGAACATTCCATTTTAAATGATTGGGGGTGGGGGTGGGGTCAAAATACCAGGGAAGAAGGTGGTGACTGCTTTTGGTTCTCATTAAAGTTTCCTTAATTCACATATGGATTTGTGAAAGAAATTGATTTCGGCTCTCAGTTACATTGGACCAACACTCCCACTGAGAACGACTTGCGGTAGCGGGATACATTTTTAAAAGTCTGTTTGAAGGAATCAGAGAGCTATCAAATCAGTGAGGATTCAAAGAATCAAGAACCCGGGGAGAGGAGGAGCTGAGAGTATTTAGGAGTGCTTTTGCCCTGAAGGCACTTTCTCACTCCCAAGCAGCACCCACTGGGATGAGAATCATCACACAAAGGGAGTAGTGGCTGCCCATATATCCTGGTTGGAGCTCTCTAAAGAAAGACTGTGAGAAGATTTTAAATAGTCCGCTTGAGATATGTCAAAGCATCAAGGGGAAAGTGAGAACAGATAGAGAGCAGGCAGCCTGTAAAGGGGTCTCTTTTACTCAGCAAGATGCAGAGGTTTAACGTTGGAATCACTGGAAAGGGGGAACAGGGTACTAACCTTGGATATGCGCCACCTAAAGGATGCTGGGTATTTATGCACCCTCTCTTGTTAAACATTGGGTAGAGAAAATTCCTTAGGGTGTCCATTAATTCCACAGCACATAGAGCTTTCTATGGATACAAACAGAGGAGCCTTCTAGAATAACCTTTCAGGCATGAAACTGCGGATACTGGTGATTGCCGACCATCCGTAGCACGCCCACGGGGTAAACACTTGAGGTTATAAGTGACAACTGGCAGCACCTGGCACAGCCAACCCTTGGAAGAGCTCAGAACGACTCACACACACCCCTAGGTTAGCGTATTCTGTCTTGTCAGTGCTTCTTCAAAGGCAAATTTTTAAAAATCAACATATGCAATAATGATTTTGTGGTGAAAAAAAAAAAATGTCTTGCCAAGAATGGTGGAGCTGGAACACGACTTTAATCTCAGCATGTAGGAGACAGAAGGCTCAGGCATTTAAGTTCAAGCTCAGCTACAAAGTTCAAGATGGGTCTGAGCTACAAGAAGCCCTGCCTCAAAACACCAAACAGGAGCAGGGGTCGGGAGCCCATGTACTGCTGCTTTATCTGAAAGCTACAATTGATATATTGCTCTCTTTGTCCCTTTTGTCATTCAGACAAACTCTCTGAGTAATTGGCCAGCTTTTCTAATGATCTAGCATAAACCAGATCCTCATCCTTAAGGGCTCTGATTCCTTGCTTACCACACTCTGTCCGGGCAAGCATTTTCCTATTCGTTTTTGGCTTCAGCGCCAGGCATGGGCACACAGTGAATCTCCCTGCCTTCATTAGGGAGCAGACTCCATACCCTCATGTTAATAATGACCATTTTCCACCGGCAGGATGTAACTTCACAAAATGTATCTGTACTCCTGTTGAGAGTCCAGAATGACTAATGGAGAGCTGTAATTTGAGCTTGCTGTGTGGCCTGTTAGAAGCATCTCTCTACTGGGAGCTGAAGCACAAATTTCTCAAGTGGGTCGTTGGAGATATCAGTGAATGAGGCTATTCACTCTCCCGCTCTTGGACCTAAACTGTAGGGGGTACCATGATGGCACTTTCAGGATGTCTGTGAGAGTATCATTACAGCCATAATAATATAAGATGTCATTTGCCTTTATCACTGTTGACATTTACATGGGTCCCAGGTACAGGGGTGATTGGTGATGTTTCTTTGTTGGTGCCTTTCAATCTTCTATGTTTTTTCTGGTATTTTCAGAATCAAGGCTACTGAGTCCACTAGAGATATGACAGGGGCTACCAAATCTTCATTCTCTAAGTCCATGGGGTGGCAAAGAACTTGCCATTTCATTACTACTGTATTAGGTCCCCCTCCCTTGGGGATGTGATATGATACCTGATAGGAAGCAACTTAAGGGAGGAAGGGTTTCATTTTGCCTTACGGTCTAAAGGAATATAGTCCACCATGGTGAAGGCAGGGCAGTAGGAGACACACAGCAGGTAGGTAAAGCAGGAGGCTGACTGGTCATGATGCAGCCTTACTCAAGATGCAGAGAGTTCAGGGAAACTGGGACTGGGCTACAAATCCTTCAGGCTCAACCCCAGTGACCCACTTTCTCCTTCAAGATCTCATCTCCTAAAGTTTCTGCAACCTTTCAAACAGAACCACCAGCTTTGGAATACGTGTTTAAACTCATGAGCTTAGCACATTCAAACCATAACAGCTAACTCTTGGTGCTTCTTGACCAAAGAGGGGAAATAATGGGCTTCCACATCTTTTTCACAAGGCAGATAACAAAGGCAAGCTGTTTGCCAATGATGTATATACATATCTTTCATATATAACAATGTACCAGAAGATTTCCCAGGGTGATGGAGGAAGACCATTGGATTCCTCAGTTGGTGATCTGACATTCATGGTTTGGTTTTGGGTTTTTTTTGTTTTGTTTTGTTTTGTTTTGTTTTTTCTAAAAAAGAGACACATTTGGTCTTTGGGTTATAAAGTAATCTAAAATTCTACAAATGGTTTATTCTTGAAAGAAATATAAGGAGATGGTGCAGATAAGGGGATTATGGGGAAGTAGCTAATTACATAGAATAAACTACAGAGGTTAAAACAAATTCTAGGACACACAGTTATCCTACCCAAGGAGCAATATTATATTTATACCATATAACTGCCAATCAGCAGGTAAGGACTGCGTAGGAGGGCTTTTAATTCTTAAGCATGGCTCATGTCACCATATGAATAGGTTGAACAAACTTCCAGACACATACATAAAACACACATGTACACATATGATCTGACCCTTGGTGGAGTAGAGATATAGGTACGACCCTGTTAGCAACAAACACTGAATCAAAGTAGGAGAACAGAGCTTTACAATAGTTCAAGGAAACTCAACACCTATTAAGGTGTAAATCCTGCCACCAAGCAGAAGGGAGACAACACCTTCCCTCACAGCTGACAGCTATCATCACAGTAAAACTATGGAAGTCAAAAACTGATGGAATGTTACCCAAAGTGCTGAAAGAAAACCATTTTGGTCTGGATAGCTACGCCTACAGAAAAACATCCTTCAAAACCAAAGGAAATGAGTTCCAGGACAACAAAAAGACAATGTTCAGCACCGACACAAGTGTTTTAAGTACTAAGAATACCTTGTGTGCCAAAATATATTAGCAAGGAGTTAGAAAGTATCAGATGCACTAGCAAAACGTAGTCAAATAAAATGGATGGGCAGGGCCTAAAAGAAAGTCTGTGAGACTGCCTAAAATAAAATAAGGCCCAAACAATAAGGACTAAATAAAGAGTATTTCACAGTAAAGTTTTAACAATTAAACCATGGCAAGGTGGTACACATCTGTAATTGCAGCACCTGGGAGGCAGAGGCAGGGGACATCACCAGTTCAGGGCTGGTCTTGGCTACACAATGAGATGTCACCCATTTTTTTTATATATATATATATGATACAAATGTAGTCCCCATCTGTACAAGTAGCTGTTTCTAACAGAAGAAAAAGGTATCCTTTAAGGCATATTTAGAAAAATAATGAATGCTGATGCTCTTGGCTTTGTTATTATTACAGAGCTTTCTTCCTTTTTTTTCTGCTAAGACGTTTGACTCTTTATCAGTTAAATTTGCTCTCTGACAATTTCACACAGGTACAAGATGCCTACAGACCACACGTAGAGCTCACCCTTCCCTATCCCCCTCTGCCATGTCTGCCACCACCTCCTGCTCTACAAATCTCTTTTTCATGTTCATGTCTACTCATTTTGTTTGGTGACCCACTAAGATTAACCAGGACTGTTTGTATAAGCGTGGATCTATGGTGCTATCTGATGGGGCCTGCTAAGCTTAGCAATGGATGTACACATGAAGAATAATGACTTCCCCTGCTCTCTAAATTTATTAACAGCCAATAGTTCAGCAGTGACAGATAGGCCTCCACGGGCCCCTTCCCCTTCTACAGCAGAGTTACTCTTGTGTGGGTGCAGTGAAGGTAACTCCAGTTGTGAGCTCGTGGTGGCAGTTATTGTATTCAGTCTAGAGGATGGTATTCACAGCCTACCATTAGGGTATTTCTATATAGTTCAAGACAACCTGGCACTCACTATACCAACTGGCTTCAAACCTGTGGCATTCCTCTGCCCATGCCTTCTGAGTGATAGAATGACAGGTATGCACCACCATGCCACAGGAATGGTGGCTCTCAGAATAGAAGTCTCCGTCTCAGTAAGTTCTCTAGTGGAAGGGAAGGGAAGTGAGGGCAATTTAAGATTAGAGATTAAAGAAATGCAAAGCAGACATACTACAAAAGCAATTTAAAAATAATTAAAATGAGTAATAAAAGATTAATTCTGTGGGGAGAATTTTAAGAGAGAGGGAATACAAACATAAAGTATCAAGAATGAAAAAGATGCTATATTAAAAAAAAATGAAAATCAGGGCTGGAGAGATGGTTCAGCAGTTAAGAGCATCTTGGGCTATTCTTCCAGAAGAATCATGTTCAAGTCTCAGCAGCCACACAGCAACCCACAACCATCTGTAACTCCAGTTCTAGGTGATCGGATGCCCTCTTACTCAGAGGGCATCATACATGCACATGGTAAACAGACATGCAAAAAAAAATAGACCCATACACATAAAAAATTTTATTCAAAGTAGCCTGAGTAACTTCATACCAATAAATATGAAAGTTTAGACAAAATGAAGATGGATAGAAAAGAATAAATTTACTAAGCTAACACAAAATGAATTAAATTATATGGATATGACCATAGCTGCTAAAAACTGGTGCTGAGGAGCCAAATGTGGAAAACATGTGTAATCCTAGCACTTGGGCGGGAAAGGCAGGAGGATCAGAAGTATATGGTCATCTTCAGCTAGCTACACAGTTAGTTCAAGCCAGCCAGACATGAGACACTGTCTCATAAAACAAACCCATCAATGAATAAGGAAAATGTTCATTGATACTCGTGAAAAATCTCCAGAGGCAATTCAAGATTAAGACTCCACAATTGAATCTTCCCAAATATTTAAGACATAACATCAGCTGTTCCAAAGCCATTCCAGGGAGTAGAAAGGAGCCCCTGTTGAATTCATTTTAAGAGAACAACTTAATTATGATCCACGTCTCACCAGAACATGAACATATACGCAAAATCCTATAGACAACATTGGCAAAGTAATGGAGAGATGCATACCCATTTGATCAGTAATATGAAAATAAACCACTGTCATTCAACACATCAGAAAAAGAATAAAAACATACTATCCTGAGTTCTGAAGAATGTATACAATATTCAATAGTGTGTGGTGTTCCTGTGGCAAAAAATAAAATAACTTGTCATCCTAAGAGATGGCTTTTCTTCACACACACACACACACACACACTCATCTATGCACACCTTATATGAAATATTATATTCAGTAATGAGCTATTAAAAGATTTGTCCACGAAATGAGGAGTGAAAATTAAGCTATCCATTTCATTTTCTCTGTTCAGTTTTTTTTTCCTGAGTAAAATGACAGAAAAGAACAAATTAAAAATAATTAAAATAGACCACTGGAGTCAAGTCGGGAGGCAGAGGCAGAGGCAGAGGCAGAGGCAGGCAGATCTCTGAGTTCAAAGTCTGTCTAAATGGTCTACCAAAGGAGTTCCAGAGCAATTATCTTTATTTTTATTTTTATCTATTTATTTAATCTCACTTTAATTGTCTGTCTGTCTGTCTATCTATTAAAGGTACACAAAGAAACCCTGTCTCAAATAAACCAAAACTAAGTCTTCCTATCATACAGAAGGAGTTCAAGGGTGATTCATTATATTTATGTTTTATTATGTGTTTTAATTAAAAGCAATAAAAATATAAATTAAAGTGATCAACTCACCTGGTGTTAAAATAAAAAATAATAATTAAAATGCGTTTAAAAAGACCTACACTATGCACATAAAACCTACCTAAGGCAGGAGACAGTTTTACAGACTTGAAAACTGATCTTATGGACATGATGTCGAACTGTCTCCCAAATGATCTTTTTCATATTGGTGCTGCTCGCTGCCTTTATTGGAGACGCTTCTTTTCAATTTTTTGCAGTGGGCCAGGGGTGGCGTTGAAGGTGGAGACGTGGGGAGGGAGTGCGGGGTGGGGTGGGGGAGTGGTTAAGGCCTAGACCTACAGCCGGCTGAATCAGTGACTGTGTAGTATGTGGCCCTAATTAGAACAGCTCAGGCAGAATTAAGGAAAGCTCAGGCAGCATCATGGAGAGGGGAAAGTAAGAGGCAGAGGCTGATAGCACCGCGGAGCAGTTCTGGACATGACGCGGCCTTTGCATGCGAGCTCGCTGAAGCTGTGAAGTGCAAAGACCAGCACGCCAAAGGGCCTGTTGCTGTTGGATTATGCTTGGGCATGTGGGGTCCCACTCATCCCTGAGGGTCAAGAGCACGTTAATGGGTACTGGGAGAACGGCTGTCATTTTCCTCGGTGGTATAGTCACTGATAATCTTCCAGTAAATAACCTCGCACTCCTGCTAGTACAAGCAACCTTAATGAAACTCGCTGGGTCACAAACAAACCAAGAATACATCAGAGTAGAGAATGGGATGTCGGGCGGAAGTATCCCATCAGGACGAGGGGGATGTGTGGGAGAGTAAAGGAGGGGGGAGGAGGGGGGATGCGCAAACTTAGCATATGCATGCATGTAGTTGTCAAAAAAATAAATACAATTTTAAAAGACTCACATAGTCATATGAGGAATTTGTAAAAAACATTCTATCTCTTGATGTAAGTGAGAAATGAGATTTTTTTTTCCATTGTCAGGTGATTTTTTAACACTAAATTGCTATCAGAATTTTTAGATTATTTTATGATTCTTACCACCTAAAAGGCCAACCTACAGCTAATTATTCTTCCATTTAAAGGCAAAAGAAGTAGAAAAATATTAAACGCATATGATCTTCAGTATATATATATATATATATATATATATATATATATATATATCTCAAGTGATAGAGAATCGAACAAGGGAAAAGCATCCAAGGTAATGAGGGACTAGAAGAGCAGCAATTTTAAAATCTACAGTTTGCTTCTGGATAGAATTTAATATTTAATAAGATTCCTTTTTTTTTTTCTGAAGTTGACCATTAGGTTTCCTATACTTACTATGGAAATCCAGGTTATTTGTTTCCGAAACCGAGCCTTTCCTTGAATGTACGCTACGTAGAAGTGCCAGTAGCCAAAGAGAGCAATCAAAAGAACAGAGCCATGGAGGGCTCGCAGAACAAGACGCCAATATTTATTAGGAAGGCGTGCGATGCTACTGTGCTATCTTAAGTCAAGGACAGACAGACAGATGCGTGAGATGGTACCAGCAGACTCAGAACTATACACAAGTAAGTGATGTCGTTATTGATAAGTGAATCACTTCAGCTGGAAAAGAACAAAGCATCTCATGAAAACCCGAGCTCGGTCTCCATGCCGGGACACGCATCCTGTCGGCCGACACCAGTGACATTTCAGTGATTAGAACTGGCATATCTAGCATCATAGAAAACAATAAGAGTATGAATAGAAAAAAAGAAACACAAATAATGAATAATAAAAATAAGACTTCTGTAACTTAACATGGATTGTGTTTATGACATGGACACAGGCAAAATTATCATTACAGTACAATCAGAAATAAAAATGTTAGCAAAACAGGATGTAACAAATAAAGAGGGCTCCAATGTTAGAGAGCTCAGGGTACACAGGAGCTTGCCACTAAGCAGAGACAACCTGAGCAACCTGAGTTCAGCTCTCTCCAGGACTCGCATGATAGAAGGAGAGAATTTATTCCACATTGTTCCCTGACCTTCATAAGTAAATACACATCAGAGAGAGAGAGAGAGAGAGAGAGAGAGAGAGAGAGAGAGAGAGAGAGAGAGAGAGAGAGAGAGAGAGAGAGAGAGAGAGAGAGAGAGAGAGAATATGTAATAAAGAATCCTCTTCAGGAGCAATTATTGGGAAATGAAAATGCATGCCACACAGCAGGAAGGTAGATAACAAATTTAATACATAAAGGTTCCATATCCAGAACGCATGAAAAGGGCCTACCAAGCAGTAGGTAAAAGACAAAGAGCTGGGGCTGTAGAAACGGCTCAGCAGTTGAAAGCACTTCCAGTTCTTCCGGAGTATGACAGTTCAGTGCCCAGCATCCACATAGCAGGCTCACCGCTTTAACTCCAGCTCCATGGGATCTGATGCCCTCTTCTAAGGTCCACTAGCACTGCACTGGTGTTGGTCGACAGGATGCGTGTCCCCACATGGAGACCGAGCTCGGGTTTTCATGAGATGCTTTGTTCTTTTCCAGCTGAAGTGATTCACTTATCACTAACGACATCACTTACTTGTGTATAGTTCTGAGTCTGCTGGTACCGTCTCACGCATCTGTCTGTCTGTCCTTGACTTAAGATAGCACAGTAGCATCACACACGCGCACACATACACACACACACACACACAAAAACAAGTAAATCTTTCTACAGGCAAAAAAATAACCAATGATAAGAGTTATTTTGCAACTTGTTTCCAAAGAGAAACTTGTGTTTCAGTCACTAAGCATATGAGACTGTGCTCAGACTTGCTAATCACCAGGAACCTGTGAACTAATGCCATGACTGACAACTGCATCGATTAATACATCAATACACGGAAATAAGCATTAATGAAGATGGGGAGAACTGAAACTTTCATAATTTCCACGTTGGATACATACTTAGCCTGTGACCCACTTTTATTGCAATTCTAGATAGAAAACAAAATGTATACGTGCCCCCAAGTAAGTGCATAACATTGAGAATGCATCATTCCAAGAGGAGCAAGCCACCAACAAAGCAAATGTCAATAGAAATTGTGAAATTAATAAAAGAAAATAACAGTTTCCATCACAACAGGATGAACCAAGAGGACACCCAGGTCCCAGTGAAAAAAGGCAGACATGAGATGGCGCATGTCGCGTGAGTCCACTCAAGCCAAGCCAACCCACAGTGGAAGAATTAGCATTCTTTTGAAGTGAGTAAGTTGGTGTGAGGGCTGGGAGAAGGCTCTGTGGGAAAGGCTTGCCCTGTAAGTGGAATGACCAGAGTTCAAAGCTGGGTAGAGTAGCATGCTTCTGCAATCCCAGGGAGATGGGAGGCACTTAAAGAGACCCTGATTCAAACAAGGAAGAAGGTAAGGACTCCCACATGAGGTTGTTCTCTGACCTTTCCGTGTGCGTTATGTCATGCCTATACCAACATTCAGATAATACATGCACAAACACGTTATCCATATGTACACATATGCACATGCATTATACACACATATAAAAATTAAAATAATATATTTTGTACAATACACAAACCATGTGTGACAGAGGACAGACATAGGCAGGACATACGTTAACATTCCTTAAGGTCTACACTTCTTTGCTTTCTTCTCCCTAAGTATATTAGAATTTGCTAAGAAATATTTTTAAATGCAGATTCACAGTGAAAGTACATCAAATTTATAACAACGAAAAGTGGAGGGTAGCTGCTATCAGGATCTTGTGGAAGAACACAAATCCAACTTCATGACTTTTTTGAAAATTTAAATAAAGTATTGAAAGCTCTTTTAAAATTCTAATTATCGGCCAGGCGTGGTGGCGCATGCCTTTAATCCCAGCACTTGGGAGGCAGAGGCAGGCGGATTTCTGAGTTTGAGGCCAGCCTGGTCTACAAAGGGAGTTCCAGGACAGCCAGAGCTATACAGAGAAACCCTGTCTCGAAAAACAAAAAAAAAACAAACAAACAAAAAAATCTAATTATCATGAAATGTAATGCTACACATTAAGTGCAAATATACTGGAATGTTAATTCAACATATCCACGGGGTGTTCTGGATTAAATGAGGAAAAAGCTCATGTTTAGAACTTCTGTTAGAAACAGAAACTTTGTGGGACCCAGACAGACCTGTGTGCGTGCGTTTGTGAGCATAGAGTAGTTTGCCATACCAGCAACAGGAATTGCCACTAGGCCCTCAAATAATTGTAATGTCAATTAACAGTTTTATCCTGTATACAACGCTGGGTATCCTTCTGGTTCCTGGTTATTATCAATGGCAGCCTTGTTTCCTTATCCTTTGCATTTCAAGCCTCATGGCTCCCCAGGACACTGCCCTCTCTTTTCTATCGATCTTCTACATTATCAGCTTCTCATCTATCACAACCTTGCCATCCCAGGGGATCGACTTCACATCCAAGCCCACAGTGACTCCCTCCTTGAAGACAGAAGACAGTGAGTGTTCATTTCAGCTCCCTCAGCATCCTCCGGGGCTATGCAGACCGGTGTTCTCTTTGTGTGTATGGACAGTGCTTAAGCATGTTATTCTTCATATCAAAAAGCTTGATTGATTTTCTCTCGTGCAGAGACTGGTTCTTGGTATCCTTAATTTAACCTCCAAGGCCATCCGAAATCTAGCCTCAAGTTCATTTCCACCAAGCATTCTAGACAGGAACCCAGCAATCCAATAGTCTGAGAGCACCTCCCCCTCCACACACAGGCACACACACTCTCTCTCTCTCTCTCTCTCTCTCTCTCTCTCTCTCTCTCTCTCTCTCTCTCTCTCTCTCTCTCTCTCTCTTCTGTCTTTGATTACAGTCCTCCAGGATTCAAAATAATTTTTCCCATTTTCTCCGACTCTAAATCTGCTACCCACCTTCAAAAATCAATTTGTCGTGACGTTCTGTTACTGAGTGAGGTCATGGGAACCGTAGAGTAGGAGCTTGTTTAAATGGTTTTTGGAATTGATCAGATTTTAGACTCACCTAAGGAACTTTGAAAATTAGCCAATACTAGGGTCAAGTCTGCAGAGACTCTGAGGCGAGGCAGCTAGAACAACCAGTCCATGAATCTTTAAAGAAATCTGTGGCCAAGCCAGACTCATTTTAAAGCGTTAATAGACTGAAATCTCAGACCACAGCACTAAATAGAAACTAAGGTCATTATAGCAGCTTTCCCATGCATGACAACAGCCATAGGCACAAAGTAAAAGCAAATTGTCAGTGTCCTCTACTTCAAAGAGGAGCTGCTCTGATAAGGGGCAGGAGCTATACTTATCTGTGGGGATGAAGATAAGTATTTAGAATACAGGTAGAAGTTGTATTGGTTTGAAAGCAGGAGCGGTAGACTCTCCCCTCAGGTCTACGGCTTCTCCAGCTATGGGTATTTGTTTAGGTTTATAGTACTAAGCATGAATTCCCTCCTATTGGGCAGCCCTTAAGTCCAATTAGACAGCCTGTGGTACCCACTCCTGGATTAAGGAGGAGTTGAAAGTGGTCAGTGACTCCTGGAAAGAGAGACTCAGTTTCCCCCAGGAACGAGCTTCCACATTCCACATAAGATGCTGAGTTCCTGGTAGTCAGTCCTGGATACACGTATCTACAAGCCATGCTAAGTGGACTTGGTAGGCCGAATATGCATGTATGCATACATACACACACATATATAGTTATACACACGCAACAATAATACTTAAAGAAGAGACCATGAATTTTGGAGGGGGACATAGGGGGGGTTTAGGGAAGGAGGAGTGGGAAGGTTACAGATACAATGCTTGTAGGCAGAGCTCTCAAAAACCAAAACCCTTTCTTTTTAATTGTTAGATTCCCTCTTCTGATGTCATTGTGAAAACTAGCCAAAAGATAACATCTGTATAAAAATTTTTAAGCACATGCTTTAGAAGAATAAGAACACTGAGAGAAAAGAAAAAATGAAATGAATTTTGGAAAATATTCACCATTTAGAAGAAGCCCATTTCCATCCAAAAGCACCTAGTAAAACAGTTTTTAAAATATGTTAGAAGCAATCAGGGAAAAAAGCAATTAAGGAGAAATGAATGATTATTCATATAGAAGCAGCATGGGTTTGAAGGTCTTTGCATCAGAAACCCGAAGACAAAGGAAATTGATCCACTGAGATGCCAAAACTAAACAAGCAAGCAACAAAAACCTATTAACCAAAACTTCTGTATCCCTCCTTTCTTTATCTCTCTCTCTCTCTCTCTCTCTCTCTCTCTCTCTCTCTCTCTCTCTCTCTTTCTTTCTTTCTTTCATGAGACAGACTTCCAGCTTCTACTAAGATGTAAAAGGCTGGTCAGCATCACTCCCCACCCTAATGTTGAAAAACAGCACCCTAATCTTCAAAATTGTAATGTTTCCTGGAAACATCAAAAACAGGGAGGAGAGAGAATAGCCCACTCACTGCAATGATATCAAAGGAAAGGCAGGTCACCAGCCCTGGCTTCACACAGCAGCAGAAGAAAGGACAAGATCTTCACAGAAAAGGATGGGAGGGATCCAGCCAGACTTTTAATGAACTGTGAAATGCTTGCTGTGAGCAACTGAAAGGATCCTAAAAGTCACAGGTGACAGGGAATTTGCACCCATACATAGGCTCTGCCCTGTCAGGAGCATAGGACAAAAAAAGCCGGGAGACAGAAGAGATGACCAGGGAGCTTCCCCAGAGGTGCAGGCCAACAGAAGGGCAGTGGCAGGCTCTACAGAAGGGGATGTCCAGGGCCTCCTCTCTAAGCAGAGAGAGCTCTGGCCACCAAGGCAAAGAGGGGCAGTGAAGCTTTGTCCAGAGGGCAGAGGAGACCCACGGGGTGTGGGAACATGGAGAGAGGGAAGTGGAATACTATTGCATTTTCTCAGAATGGCAGCAGGAAGGTACATTATATTGTATGCTTTTGATATGTGCTACTATGGGGCTAATACAGGGTCACTGAGAAAGCCTGGCCTTGGGAGCCAGGTAGATCGATCTGCACAGCACTGAGGCTGAGGCCACACAAGAGGATTTTCAGACCTCAATCATGAACCTGGGCGAGCAAGCTGCTGCAACGAGGAAACTTACAAGCATGGAAAGAGACTCTCTGGGATTTCCTAATAAACATTCCATGCACTGAGGCAATGTGTTACCCACTATGTGAATGATTCATCTGAGAGCTAAATAAGAATGACGGATGCAACCGTATTTCAGACATGTTAGGATCCAGGGCAAAGAGGGTTGGTAGGAGAAGAGAGTAGAAGAGAGTAGAAGAGGATGGATGGGTCAATGGGTTAAAAATAAGAATGCTACAATGTTTACAGATACAGGGGACAGAGAACAGACAGATATTAATAGATCAATGATGATAGATAGACAAATATATAGAGACTGATACATGGATAGATGATAGATATTAATAGATTGATAATGATAAATGCCATGGTTTATATATGCTTAGCCCAGAGAGTGTCACTATTAGAAGGTGTGGCCCTGTTAGAGTAGCTGTGTCACTGTGGGAGTGGGCTTTAAGACCCACATCCTAGCTGCCTGGAAGCCAGTACTCTGCTAGCAGCCTTCAGATGAAGATGTAGAACTCTCAGCTCCCCCTGCACCATGCCTGCCTGGATACTGCTATGCTCCTGCCTTGATGATAATGGACCAAACCTCTGAACGAACCTGTAAGCCAGGCCCAATTAAATGTTGTCCTTATAAGAATTGCCTTGGTCATGGTGTCTGTTCACAGCAGTAAAACCCTAAGACAATAAAGATACATAGAAAATGACAACCATTAAAAGATAGATGATATAGATAGTAGGAAGACAGATGATAGACAGATGATAGATAGATAGATGATAGATAGAGAGATAGATAGATAAGTAGACAATATGTTTAGATGGACACATAGATGAATACATGCATATACTATAGATATTGATAATTAGATATATAAACATATAAGTAGGGGATTGATATTAATAGATATATTGATATATAAATAGATCATAGATGCATATACACATAAATAAATAGATATTAGTAAATAGATAGGAATTCATTCATACCACAGAAAGTATCTCAGAAGCAAATGCAGGAGGCTGGCATCACAGGCTCCTGCAGAGAACAGGTTTGGTAAGGGCTGGGTCAGGATCTCCGACCTATATTTTTTTTTCTCACTTCAGTATTTAGATTATTACAGTACAGTTCAATTTCAAACATTTTATAAGAACCAAATAAATTACAGTAATGCCAGTAAGAATACAGCAAGATGCTCTCAAGAATCATCAATAAATTTTTAAATCAATATAACCAACATCAACATCAAAGGTGTTGACACAAGTTTATTTTTCTCCTTGGTGTAATTTTGATCAGACATGTCCAATGATGAGAATCTAAAGAGTGAAAATACTGTAGCCCAAATATATTTTAAAAGCACCCTGCTGAATTTCTTAATGTAATTATTACTTTCCCACACTCGAATAGTTTCATTTTCGTGTTGCTAGCACTTAAAAGAAAGGATGTACTCATTAGAAATTATTGTTACAAAGACCACACAGCCCCACAGACAGTGAGCGCAACAAGACCAATGTTAATTGCAAAGAGGAGAATAATGGGAACAATGTTGCAAATCCGTGCAGAGGCAAAGGGTCACACTGACTAAATCTGTGCCTGGGAAAATCGGCTACCTTAAACTTAACTTTCCTTAGCTACAGAGCGAATTCAAGACCATTCGATTACATGGGGCACAGATTCCTCACTACAACAGAATGAAAAGCTAGAAAACGATCCATAAACCTCATTATTATTATACAATTTGCAGATGGATTTTATATAGGTGAATATACAAAAATAAATGACAATGAAAGGCGACAATCCAACTAATAAATATGGATGAAATATGGATCACTTCATTTGGAATAATTACTGTCAATTTTTCCTTCTTTTGTATTTTCCAATTGTTGACATGTAGATTATACCACCTTCATAATTAAAAAAGGATTGTATTGAAAATGTGACATTTGCCTTTTAAATGATTGTTGGAGTTTTTTTGTTTGTTTGTTTGTTTGTTTTGTTTTGTTTTGTTCTTCGAGACAGGGTTTCTCTGTATAGCCCTGGCTGTCCTGGAACTCATTCTGTAGACCAGGCTGGCCTCGAACTGGGAAATCTGCCTGCCTCTGCCTCCCAAGTGCTGGGATTAAAGGCTTGCACCACCACTCCTGGCAGAATTATTTTTTTTTTTATGTACAACAAATTTACTTCCTCTGAAACTTTTGTTCATTCTGGAACGTCCTTCAATCTCCTCTCCAGTACCTATTGTCATGAAGAACAGATACTCCTATGTTCTGTGTAGACATGAATATTAGCTCCCTTTATATATATATATATATATATATATATATATATATATATATATATATATATATATTCTATTGAGAGACTTAAAGGTCTGGAAGAAATAGCCTTAGGTTCCATGAACACACACGCATGCCCGAGCTTCTGGAAAAACCCGTTTCAAGTCATCTGGAAGTTGACAGAAAGGCACAGACGATTGCAGCTGTGGACAGGCTCCTAAGTGAGGGACTTAGCTAATCTCGGAACCAAAGATTTATAGGGCCACCAGACAGATCCCTGACACGTGCGTGATGGATGATACTGCCCTAGATCTGGGAGTTTGACTTTATTCAAATGTGTCCCGGCACTGCTGACAACGCCCAAATCTTGACTTGCTCCAAATGAAGGCCTGAGAAGCAATTTTCAGGTGAACTGAAGAAGAAAATCATTTGTTTGCGCCCAGGGAGGCAGCGAATTTACGAGAACAATATGGCTGAGATGACGGACGTGCGCTGCGATGGGGCCCATCTGCTGTGTGAACCCACACCCAGCAGGCATGGCAAGGACAAAATAGGAACGGAAAAAGAAAACCCTCATTCTTGCCCATAAACTCAAACTTTGGAATAAAGTTAAAGGTGTGTGTGCTGTCCCCCACACACACACCCCGCGCCTCTGTGTTGTGTGTTTTCAAATGTATCCTATCAAAAGAAATGAAGGAAATCATTTTTAAGTTAAAAAAAAAACAAAGTAATTTTTATGTTGCATAAGTGTTGCTCTTGTATGACTGCAACACTTTATCCCAGTTGATAAAAATAAGCTTCACACGATGCCTATGAAAGTACCCGAGAAATGTCACCAAATGGATGGATGGCTAAGGTTTCCTTTCTGCAAAGCGACTTCTTTTCGACTATGTTCTGAGACACAGGCAGTCTCTGTCTTATATGTGGACGTTCAAACTAAGTGGGGTCAGTAAAGCGTTGAGTCATGCTAGTTTGCCACTTTAAAAGTACATCACAGATAGTAAAATGTTAGTTACAACTGAATGCAGATGGTCAGAGTCTCGTATTTCAGCAAGAACTTTCTCTAGTCTCTCTACATACATCCCAGCCAGTTAAGCTAAATGCAGGAGTGTTAGGTCCCACATCTTTCTCTAGGAAAGAGAATGGGGTACATCAGTGGGGTCAGTTGGGGTCAGTTAGGTTGAGATGCTACACTAGGGAAAAAGTATGCCTATCAACATCTGGCTCAGCATTCTAAGGGAGAATTAGTGGAAATTTTTAAAAACAATCAATATTGGGATGGAACTATCCCTAGGAAGGAAGAAGATTGGCAAGAGGGACCAGTGGGGTGGGGACAGGAAGTGGGGAAGGGGCACAAGAAACAAAGCACAAATGTAATATACATATGAAAATGTCACAATGAAATCCACTTCTTCGCGCAATTGATAAAAAATTAAATAGTAAATTAATACAGGAAGGACAAATTTGAATAAAAAAAAACAAAAAAAAAATGGGAAAAGCAGTACTGATTAAATGACCCTTATGAACTTGTGAATGAACATGTCTGTTCACACAGAATCCCACTGGCAAGGATGATACACAGCAGGAAAGCAGCGGCATTCGGCTCAGGGAACCACCGAAGGCATTCCTAATAGGCCTGCCCCGGAAAGCAGGCAAGCATGGTATTATGTAATCATTCCGAAAAACACTGTGCACATGGGGCAGGAGAGGTGGCTGCTGACCCCTGTGGTTGAATTAGGGAAAGGCGGAAAGAACCTGAGGAGGAGAGAAGACCTGTAGGAGGACCAGCGGTCTCAATTAATCTGGACCCCCGAGATCTCTCAAACACCGGACCACTAAACAGACAGCATACACCAGCTGATATGAGGCCCCCCAACACATAGACAGCAGAGGACTGCCGGGTCTGTGTTCAATCAGAGACGATGCACCTAACCCTCAAGAGACTGGAGGCCTCAGGGAGTTTAGAGGTCAAGTGGGGTGGAGGGTGGGGGCGGGGAAATCCTCGTGGAGACAGGAGCTTGGGGAGGAAGTACGGGATGTGGAACAGTCGAAAGGTCGGGAGTGTAAATTAAAAAAAAAAATGTACAAAATGTAAAAGTAGCGGTCTGTTAAAATATAGACAAGAATAGAGTTCGTGCAGAGTGAAAGCAGCCCTGTTCTGTCATGAGGATGGCTGCACACTGTCACGCAGCAGATCTCTAGAACGTAGCCACCGTGTACAACAACATGTACGCTCTTTAAGAAACAGCTTCCTGTTCCCCACCACCACCACCCCCAGATCCTGGCAACTATAGTTCGTTCTGCTCTCTACCACTGAGGTTACGGCTAGCTGGAGAACAGAACTGTGGAATCATGGGTATTTGATTTCTTGTGACTTGCTTGTTCCACTGAGCATATTATCCCTAGATTCATCCAAGTTGTGTCAAATGGTAGGATTTATTTAAGTTACTGTTGCTGGGAAATAGAGAAATGTAATAGCAGAACCATCTTTCTGGCCCCTCCCTGGAAGGTCTTAATTTTGGTCCACTTGGAACTTGGCGGATCATAATGCACTTCCAATTTTTACCAAAGAGAGAAAAAAAATGAACAAAAATATTTCATTATAGAGAATGGAGGCTTTCAAAATTAGCTAAAATGTGGATGCTCATAAGTGCATAAATGTGAGGTGCACGCACCACAGGTAATCACGTGATGTAAGACAGAAAGGGAACAACTGAGAGAATAAATATAAAGATGCCGAAGAGAGCACCATGAGAGACTGACAGACGCCAAGGGAAGACTGCTTTTGTTTTCCTTAATGGATAAAGAAGATTAAAAGCCATCCCTGTCATGATACCCTGCAATTAAAAGTCACTTCCTGTCAAATGACATGAGGCAAAAAGGTCTTGTGAAGTGTTGGTAGGGAGTAGATCTCATTTTCTGTCCTTACTGGACTGTCCACAAAGCAAAGAAGCATAATTTAGGAAACATTTTGTTTTTAATGTATCTGAACAAAATTGACAAGTGTATAGAAAAAAAAAAAAAACTATAAAATTTAGAAAACCAAGGAATCTTTTCCTGAATATTTTTTTCCCACCCACAGCCAACTTCCAAACTGTCCCAAACAAAACATGTTAGACTTCATCAGTAAACCTCTTTAATCTTCAAAAAAAAACAAAACAAAACAAAAAAAACCAACAACCTCATATAAATCACAGATGCCATCAGGTAGCTGAAACAGACAAAGGATGTAGATGTGGAAAAGAAGAACCAGCTGAGTGTCGGACCTGACTCTATTTTTTTTTTTTTTAACTGAATCTTTCTTCTTCAGTCTTTAAAAACTAAAAATTTGCAAAACAATGACAGCAAAGGCTACCTCTCGAACTGTTCAGTAGTGCCAAATCTGCCTATCACTGGGAGACAAAGGAGAGGTGGACACAAAGGCTCTGCCAAGCGGTGACAGGACGTGAATTAAAGCAGAGTCTATGAGGAGGGACTCTGAAGTCTGGGCTGGCAATTTCGAAGAAACAATGCTTCGATTGTTCCTATGTTCTCGACTAATCTTATTGAAGGGAAGATTCCTAGTGTCCGACAGCTCTTCACAAAAAAAAAAAAAAAAAAAAAAAAAAAGAAACATTTTCTCTTCAAGAACATCCAAAACAAGATGCTGAAGTTTAGACGAGGGCTTCAAACATAACTATAACAGACCTCAAAGAGAAAGATTCTATTACATAGTTTTCTCTCATTAAAACTTTTATTATCCCAAATATGTCTTGAAGAATTTTTCTATGAGTCTGGCAAACCTTTTCAGCAATAACTGAACTTCTATGTGACCAAGTAAGCTTGAGCAGTCTTATGAAACCCAAGAAGAAAAGAAGGAAGTTGATGCCTATATTCTTGTTCCTGGGACCATGTTTTTAATTATAATGACCAGTCTGGCAAGACATGTTCACTGATCCAGCAATGGTGTGAATGTCACAGAAGTAATTAACCACTTTGTAATTGGATGTAAGGCCTATTCTACAAGTTGAAACCCGGATTACTAGTGCCATTATCATGGCTTGAATCTGGGAGAGACAGAACATAGCCCTAAGAGAAAATCAACTATCACTAGATAGCATTAAAACAACTTATAGTGGCTTATCATTCTATCCACAGATCAGAATAGCCCTGTCCTCTTGTTGCTTCATGTATTGATATCACATCTGTTCTTAAAAATAATTGCTGTGGGGCCTGAAGCAAGTGGGGCCCAGAGGGAGAAAGGGAAGGGGGGAAAAAGAATTTATTAAAAAATAAATAAATAATAATCATTGCTGTCATTGTGTTCTTCCTTTTGGGTTTTTTCCCCTTAAAAGGATATTCATGAAATAGGAAAATAAATTGAAATCAACAAAGTGAACTAAAAGTACAAACACCTAAATTGATTTGGTTCTTTTATCTTGTACCTATAATCATTAAGTATTTTTAAAACGGTGGTGGTGTGTTAAGTTAGTGGGACATTCTTACTGCAGTCATGGGCCTGGTCCCTTAAGATCCCAGTTACTCTAAGAGACCAGACTAGATGCCATCGCTTGATAAATCAGATCATGCCCCTCTCCAGCTCACTCTCTCTGGGACAGAGTTAAGAACCTGAATGGTTCTATGCCTTTGCAGCCCCTAATTTATAGCCTCATCTAATACCTGACAGCCTGTGCTCCTTGTCACATGGGCTATCACAGACTAAATCACAATGTGTGGAACTCCCAGGATTTAAAAGTCAAATGTTGTCCTTAGTCCAAGAGATTTCTCTTAGAAACTGGGCCTGTGGGCTTTTGCCTGCTAACCTGTCCAGTTAGATCCTCTCTTTTAATTTAAACATTCCTTCATAACAAATGCCTCTAGAAACCTCTCCTTCCTTTTAAGGTCCTATCCTGTTGTCTCTGATAGGATAGACCAGAGGTGTAAAGGGGAAGAAAGCTGGAAGAAACTATAAGACTACAAAGACGACTTTAACCCAAATTAGCAAGGACAACAAGCAGAAAGAACTCTTACGTCATCGGTAACTATGCAGGGCTAAGGGTAGGGACCAGGTTTTACGTTTCTGGTTAACTCGGCTTTTGCTTCATCCTGAAGGAAAATCCGGGCATGCTGCTTCCTTCTGGTCCTAGTCTTCTCCCTCCTATGACAACTCTTCTCTGCCAAGCATTTGCTATCCTACGCACATCTCCCGCCCAGGATTTTCAGGCTCATACCGGGAGCATGGCCCAAAGCTTCAAGTCATCATTCTCAGCGTCATTGAGCTTGGAA
Source organism: Mus pahari (assembly GCF_900095145.1). Classification (NCBI taxonomy): domain Eukaryota; kingdom Metazoa; phylum Chordata; class Mammalia; order Rodentia; family Muridae; genus Mus; species Mus pahari. The sequence continues at coordinate 35,681,247 of NC_034609.1, read as the reverse complement.
AGCACACCGGTATCCCAGCCCCACGGAGTGATGGTGGGAATCTGAGGGAAGCCCCATCTGGCCCGTCATAGGTTACTTGGTTTTCTAGCTTGCTTTGCTGTGACTTAGGAAAGGAACGAGTTTATTTTCAGTTTCCACTTCCAGGTAACAGTCCGTCGATCAAGGGAAGTCTGGACAGAAACTTAAGCAGCAACTGAAGCAGAAAGCATGGGAGAACACTGCTTACTGGCTCACTCTCCAGCTCATGCTCTTAAGCTTTCTTATACAACCGGAAGGCTATCTGGAACCTATGGGGCCACCCGTAGTGAGCAAGCTCCTCCCACATCACACATCAATCAAGATAATCTCTCGTATACATAGTCCCGAGCTAATTTCATAGACACCATTCTTTAATAGAGGTTCCCTCTTCCCAAGTGACCCTAGGTTATGTCAAGTTGACAAAAGTACTAATCAGCTCACCAGGGAGATTTAGATGACATCTCGAGGTTCTTAGTCTCATTAGTAAAAAGAATTTAAGAACGGACACCGAAGGAAGCTTGAGTACAAATTTAGCTTAGGCTTAAGAAAACTGAGCAAGCAGTATGGAATTTCAGTATTCACCTAGAGGAGGAAACTAGAGAAGAGAAAGCCATGTCATTTGTGTCGCTGGTTTGGACCTATCATCAAATGCCCATGAACACTTTTTTGTACATGTCTCTTAAAGAATGTAGACATTGAGGTCTCTATGAGTCAGTGAGATGACTCGGAGGGTTTTGGCAACAATCCTAACGACCTGGGTTCCATTTCTGGAGTACACACAGTAGAGAGTAGAAGGAGAAAACCAACTCCTGTAAATTGTTCCCTGACCTACACACACACACACACACACACACACACACACACTATGGTGTGCATACTCCACATGTGCAAAAATAAATGCTATATAAGAAAGAAATTGATTTCCATTGAGTGTACATCCAGAAATGAAAAAATCTGGTCTATAGTGGGTATATGCTTTGCTTAATAGAAAATATCAATCAGGTTTTCAAAGTGGCTAAATGCTTTTACATAACAAGAAACAATATGAAAATTTCATTTTTTCCTTATCTGTCAAAACTTGAAACCTATAACCTCTTATTTACTAATTAAAATTAAATGTATTCAACTGATAGCATTGAAACTGTATGTTAATGAGGTATAAATCTTTTGGTTCTTCAGTGCATGAATATATCATACCAAGGCCGAAATCAGGCAGACTAGATCTTGGTTTGTGGAAGTTGGGCTTTGTTTCTAGTCCCATTGACCATGAGTAAAATGGGAATTATCTACACCATTCCAAATTCTAAAAAAAAAAAATTCAGAATATTTTTGCCATAAAGAAACAATACAAGGTTGGCCTTAAAAACTACAAGGATTTTTTTTTTAAGCAGGATGAAGAGACTAAGGTGGGAGAATTAAGAGTTCAAGGCCAGGCTAACGAGAACACTACAAAAAACAAACAACAAAATAATGCGAATGTTATAAGGATTTTAAAAACTGAATCTCATCCTGATTCAATTTTCATTCTTTGGCACCTTTTCCTGTGCCTATCAACAATTTGAACCTGCTTGTTTTCCTTTTTTGATTTATTAACAAATTTGTAGTTGGTAAAACCTCGTCACCTGGTTTTGCATTCGATTTTCATTTGTCTGAAAATATTTCTATTTTCATTTCTGAAATCCATTTTCCACTGGACCTAGAATTCTGTGTTGACAGGTTGCTCTTCCTCAGTCTTTCAATACCACAAAGGTGAGGCTTTTCTCTTTGGTATCATTTCTGATGAGAAATCTGTCATTATATTTTATCTTTGTTAGAGCTGGAGACATGGTTCAACAATTAAGAGCACTGGCTGTTCTTACAGAGAACCTAGGTTCAATTCCCAGCACCACATGGCAGCTCACAACCATCTGTAATGCCAGTCCCAGAGAATCTGACACTTCTGGCTTCAGCAGGCACTGCACACATGTGGTGCACAGATATCCATGAAGGATGAATACCCATACACATTTTAAAAATAAAATAAGGTATATTTATTTTTGTCCCTTTGTGTCTATTGATTTAGACTAATGCTAATGTATCTTCCTAGGTAGATACTGGCTCAGTAGTTAAGCCAATCGCTGCTTTCCCCAGGACCTAAGTTACATTCCCAGAACCACATTCTGTACCTCACAACTGCCTATAACTCCAAATTCAGAGGATTCAACACTATCTTCTAGCTTTCAAAAGCATAGATAGACAGACAGATAGATAGATAGATAGATAGANAGATAGATAGACAGATAGAGATAGATAGATAGATAGATAGATAGATAGAGAAATATATTGTGCATTCTCACATACAGAGAGACATGTGCACACACACATAGACACAGACACGTGCACATATACACACTTAACATTCTAAAATTAGTATCTTTTAAATAGTCTCTTAATCTTGATTTTGAGAAATTCTATTGTGTCTCAGTATAGTTCTCTGAACTTCTTAGATATAAAGTCTTGTCATTTTCATTAAGTTTGAACCTAAATAACCTTTTCTTTATAAATATCCAACGGGGGCTGAAGAGATGGCTCAGCTGTTAAAGGCTAGGCTCACAACCAAAACTAGATTTCCAACCACTGTTATTTCATCACAGCAACAAAAAGGACAGATTAATAACTTTCTTATTGTCCTTAGAAATATGCAGGCATAAAAGTTATACATCAGTCCATTTACAGTAGCTAACATGAATAATAAGATATAAAGGTTATAATAATAAACTTGCATTGTCTTAATTATGATCAATATGCAGAATTATCAAGTTATTATGAAACCTTTGAGCTTTTATTAGAAATCTTAGGCAATGAAAGACTATTTATCTGATTCAAATGACTTTGCTATATTAAAAAAAAATTGAACCTTTATTCCACCCTCAAAGAAATCACACCAGAAATCTCAGAATCAATCTTTGGAAAAAAACAACCCAGTCATTCTTAAAAAGTTATGTATTAATTTGAATTCCTGGTAGGCTTGTAGAAACACAAGGTGAGACCCACCTTTAGATGTTTGTGTCTGGTGTCTGGGGTGGGACTCAAAACTTGCCTTCCTATTTCCCAAGTGACCTGCTTCTGCTTCCCAAAACCACACTGAAAAATGCCACATTAAATGGATGAATAGACCCACCTGCGGGTCAACCCATTTCCAGTATCCAAGTGATTATTTTCCCCTCTCTGAAACTCTAAATCAGGTCAATGCAGGTGATAGATTTCCACATGAAAAGCTCCCAAACAACTAATCGAATATTTTCTGTAAAATGTTTCTTAGTACCGATCCAGTATCTAGAAATCTACATTCTCCTTTATGTCTGCTAGGGGATCTGCCGTGCTTAAATACAATAGTGGTCCACAATCCTCCTTCAGAGTTCTAGAGAGTCCCAGAAGGTGAATTTTATTGTAGCATTCGGCCTTTCAGAGTTGCTCGCATCGTTGCCTTTTATACCAGTCCCTATTCCCATGAACACCAAGTCTCATTAAAGCAGGAAAACATTGCAATTGAAACCACCCAAACAAAGAAACCAAGGGTATCCACAAGATGCTAATAGTTGTCTTCTCCTTTTTTTTTTTCCCTAATGTTTAGTTGTGTCAAACTTCCAACAGGGAGTGGATGCAAACAAAAATCTTATTAAGGTCAACAATAAGTGGGAAAGAAAATCGAGTGGGACATAAGACACGGTATCTTGAGTTAGGTTGGCGTTCTGAGCAGCAGAAATGGGTCCCTCCTGAGATGCATCTGATCGGACATGTGTTATGCAAGAAAATGTACCAGACCATATCAGAAGTCAGTGGGAAGCATCAATAGTGTGGCTTTCGGATCTCTAGAGCGTTGCAATGATAAATCGGGGCCAACTAAACAAAGGTCTAAAGATTTGCCATGTAATTTACCATGCCTAAAATCAACAGTATTGTATTACACACTTAACTATTTCTCACTAGAGAGATAGCATTGTCTAAAGAGCTTGCTATGGAAGCATTAGGACCTGGGTGTGACTCTCCAGAGCCACTTAAAAAGCTTGGTATGGCACGCTTTAATCCCAGAACTGAGAATGCAGAGACAGGCATTTCCCTGGGCTGGTTAGTCAATCAACCTAATCCGATCAGCGAGTCCCAGGTCCCACTGGAAAACACACACACACACACACACACACACACACACACACACACACACAAAACAAGGTAGGTAGTTCCCGAGGAACAATATTGGAAGTTAACCTCTACCCTCTATAGGATAACACACACACAAAGTACAGATGTCTAGTTCAATGGTCTGGCCAAGATAAAATAAAACTTTAAAAATGCCAGTGGGGAAAAAGATAGACATCACAGTGCCAGCTTTCTAGCCTGCTTTCCAGCTAGGTCTCAGCAGGCTGAGCACACTTTTCCCACATTCGCAAGAGGACATGACAACCAAGGTGGGTGAGGAAGAAAGCCATGGAACTATGTGCATTGAGAGGAGCCCATAGAGTAGGCATGTGTGCCAAATGTTCATGTTTTACGTGGCTCCTCTCAGTCTTACAAAACACCATTCTTATAGCCAAGTTGCCTGCTACTCAGCACATTCTAGATGCTTAAATATTGATTACCTCAGTTTCCCCAAATTCACGGAAGCTTTTTTTTTTTCAGACACTTGGCCATGTTCAACAACCTCGCACGTGATATATTAAAATGACAGTGACAGTGTTCTCCTATGTGAACTTTCTGTGGCCTCTTGAACTAAAACTACATGCATCTCTATATCCAATATTCAAATTAGGCATTCGAAAAAGAATGTTCTTAAATAAATAGGTATGACAGAAACATCTTAATTGCCATTACAACTTATTTAGATGAAGGAGTTTAAATAAATTATTTATATAGAGAAGTTCTTGGTTTTTTTCCAGGGTCGGAGGATGTGACTAAACTGAACGGGCATGAGATACTCAGTTTAGATCCCTGTACCCATGTAAAAATCTAGGCATCCTCAAAAATGAACACACACACAGTTACTACTTTTCCACTAAAAAGCTCACAACTTATTTGTAAATGAACAGTAATTTCTTTAAACATTTTTAAAGTCTAGGTATTATTTGTACTGTATTCAAAGAACACTCAAAAATGTTAATATCAGCTCAAAAAGGATGCTCAGATTTGATCTGCTGATGCACTAGCTCCTGCATCTTCACAAGATATAACTTTCACTATCCGTTGGTTCCTCACAGGACGCATAAATAGTCTTCCCAATTATGCACATTTCAAATGTATGCAGAGCACACATTAATCAGTCCTATGCGCATCAACAGATGGCCACTGTTCAGTATTGTATTGACCTATGTCTTTTAGTAAGAAAACTCTACATAGAACAGCATCTCAACCATAAACGCTTGGTCTTCTGTGTTTCCTCTGAGAGGACACCAATTCTTTCAAAGTCAATAATTTCCTAATAACATGAAAATACTTTACATACATTTATTTGAATCTGGAATCCCCCCGAAGTCCATATAATGCATTAAGTCTCTTTTATCTTTGTAACTAATTTTGTTCCTAATTTATTTACTCTACTAATATATACAAATAAGCACCTTACATTCTGCATTTGATTAATTATTTCTATAGGTTTATGTTAATTTTCCATTATCCCATGCATATCCTATAAACTGGCAGGTTTTGAGGACTTTATAGAAGTAGGTATCGGATTGTTTTAAATTTTCTTATATAGTGTATGTATACCTGCATGTGTGTGATATATAGATGTATATAGGCCATGCATATGCCATGGTGGATATGTGGAGGCCAGAGAGCAACTTTGTGGAGTTGGTTTCTCCATCCTTATATGAGTCCCAGGGATCGAGTGCAGGTGGTCAAGGGTTCACAGCAAGCACTTTTACCTGATGAGCCATCTTGCTGACCCAAGCTCAGACACTTTATAAATGCACTTCCTACACAGTCTGCTTCACTCTCAACTACTAAGCATCATCAAGAGCCAGCATCGGATCGCCTCATATCTAAGGATGTTAAGTCACCAGCAGTGGGTTCAGATGCTGTTAGCCTGCTCCTCACTGTAAAATTGCTCCTCGCTGTTTCCTTTGCTTAAGGAGTCGGCGGTGACTGTTACCTAGAACCTTTATTTCCCTTGGAGGAGTTGCCAATGTGTTTAAGAATTCTGTCTTCTTATATAACAGACTTACTTACTCATTAACCCTCATGAAAAATGTCCCTTCCTGGTTCTCCCAACTAGCTATTGCGTTCCATGTTGAGATCTTTTCAAGTCTTCTAATGAGAGATATTTTTCTACCTCTAGGAGTCTAAAATATGGCTCCGGTCTGTGTTTATATGTGTAGCCACAGTCCAGGTGAGGGCCTGGGGAATGTTAAATAATGCTCATAATGAGCCTGATTGTCCCGATGCATAAATTATCCTCAGGCTCGCATCCCCTGCTGTAGAAGCCTCATTAATTGTCTTAGCCACATTAACTTTTATAAGCCATTGGGGTTCCATTAAGTTACAGTTATCCTATGTTCCCATCTGAGTTGCTTGTCCTCAGGGAACAGTTTGTGAGCTGAGAGAAGTTGGGTGACAACAGGGAAAAATGCATCACTTTTAGTTACAACTTAACTCAGAAGTAAGAAGTTTGACAAGAATCACTGTGAAAAAGATTATTCCAAAATTTCATTAAATTTGATTGATGGAGAGAGAGAGAGAGAAAGGGAGAGAGAGAGAGAGAGAGAGAGAGATGACGATGTAGGGGTGCCTGTAGGTGTGTGGACACATCTATAAACATGGAGATGGAAGCCAGATGCCTATGACCAGCCTTGGCTTGGAGAGGGGTTCTGAGGAAGGGATATACAAAAGCTTCAAAAAGAATGACTTGAAACCAAATCGTGAGTACAAGCTGACAGCCTGTGGTCTGCTCCAAACAGCTTTCTGAAGATCACCAGACTACTCAGCTCTCAGAGACCAAAGCCCAGTCTTTTATTTGCCTATCAATTCAAGCATCCACCCCAGGTTCCCTTTCAATGATCCCACCAATCAGTACCTTGACCTTAGCCCCTTGACTACTAGAAAAAGACAGCATGAGCATTTTTTTTCTTAACATTGCAAATGAATTCAGAGATCCACCTGCCTTTGTAAGCACAGGCAATAGACCAGCTGGGTGGGATCTGGCTCTGAGATCACCACTCCCATTACACCTGGGCCCCAATTTACTCTGTCTCCACCTGAACTTGAACTCAGGAATCTGCCTGCCTTTGTATCTGCCTGCCTTTGTACCTTTCTGACAAGCTGGCTCATAGTGCCGCTGCCTCTGTTCTTTTAGGTCCACGAAGCCCTTCCTATAATTCATATTGCATCCTTATATTTTACATAGTTAAGAAATCCTGTTTGTATATTTTTGAACTCATGATTTTAGAGTTCATTCCCACAGCCTTAAGGGTTGCCCTAAAGGTCACAGAGCTCGCCATTTTTGATAAAGACATAGGCACACTCCCACCTCTCAGACTTGTGCTGTCTCTGATTATCATGGAATTAATAACCTTGACAGAGAGGACATTTCCCAATAACCTTGACAGAGAGGACATTCCCCAATAACCTTG